>NW_026267365.1:147074-157731 GCF_000697945.3 Frankliniella occidentalis | reverse complement strand
AGGGCTGTTTCAACTTTTGAATTCAATATTATGGGCTTAAAAGCAAAACAGACACTTGGTCATTGTAAGGAAGTACTTCTTGTATTTCAACTTAAAAAGTCATTTTTGTGTAATATACCCAAGTTTTGATACTTTGGCTTAATTGACTAAATCTAATGGTGTGATAATATTATAAAGAACTAAATGCTTTGGATTTCAATCCAATTCTACTACTTTCATGTGTCACTACATGATGAGATAGACCAACATTTCTGGAGTTGTGACTCAAACTTTTCCGAGGTTGGAAAGCGTCCAAACCCTGTAATTAATTTCACTTGAGTTTCAACTTTTGAATTTAATGTTATCATCTCAAAAGCAGGGGATGGACTTGGACAATGTAAGGAAATAGCATTTGATATGGATTTCATCCTAAAAAGTTTAGTTTTATGGTATTTTATATGATAGAATAAGGTGAGGGAGAAGAGGGGGGGGGGTCCTTCCTGGTGGTTTGCTTGGTTCCCCTCCCTGGTAGATCTGTTTCAGCATTGGAATTCAATCCTATGTTGGTAAAAGCAGCACATACAAATGCACATTGTAAGGAAATAGCATTTGATATGTGTTTTAGCCTACAAAGTTGATGTTTTCTTTCCAATTCATCCCAGAAGGGAACGTGTAATGTGAGCATTTATAATCCATCACACATGTAGAAAGCTGCATATTATTACTTGTATGTTTTTAAGATTAAATTCATCTAATACCAGCATATATTTGTTTTTAAAATTTGAGCTTTTGTGGGACTTAGCTTTGCTGTAAAGGCTGTGTAGTATTTTTAATTTCTTGTACACTGTGGATTCTTAAGCTATGTATTAGTGTTTAGGTGCGAACCAAAGGCACTGTTCCTTTTGTTTATATGTTAAAATAACAGTGAAAAGTTTAGTTTAAGAAACTATGTAAGATTGTAAGCCGTCCAAATGTGCCTCTGGTTTCCTGGGACCTATCTACTTACAAAATAAAAGAGATACTGTCAATCTTTAACATAAGCAGTTCTTCAATCCCTTTCCAACATTACTTGTATTACCATTCAAAATTAAAAGTACTGCTAAATATGTCACAGAATATGTGTAGTAAGACTTCAATTCAAGCATGCTACTCTTCAAAATACAACATTTTAAACCCCTGTGGATTGAAAGAACAGGGCACACCTGCACCAAAATATTTACAGGAGTAGAAAATCTGTGCAGTTTTAGGTTCCTTCACTACAGTGGAAGGCAGTTGAGAGAAAGAAGACAACATAAATGCCAATGTAGAGTCCAAAAATGTTTTAATAAATATTAAGAAGTAAAACAAATCAACAAAATTTGCATATGAAAACAGTACGTATACAGTAAGATAATAAATGAGTGATTTCATTGAGTAATGGAATAATTATTATGCTTAAACCATGGATAAACACATAAATTAAAATAGATTGCTCAAGTAAAAAAAAGACAACATATTTACATGACTAGATGATTTCATTACGTCAACAAATAGGCTTAAACCATGGATTAACAGACGAAATAAAATAAATTGCATTAGTATAAACGTACCAAGTCAGGGGAAATAAGACTGATTTCATTATGTCATTAAATAATTATATGCTTCAATAAATAACAAGGTGAATATGAATAGCTAATCATGGCATTAATTGTCTGATGGCTGTGATGAACTTATTCAGGGAATTCATGGGTGCTTTCATACCGAGAAGATACTCGAGGTAGTCATAGTAACTGCACAGGTAGGGGTGGTATTGAAGATTAAACACATGATGCGCTTCCATACACACCTCTAGTGCTCTAATCACAGCATGGCTGTTTCCCTGCGCAACATTTCCAAGAAATACAAATTTTTTATCTATTTTTAGGTAAAGTTTGCCGCTGCAATAGTCACTGGTGAGCCACAGTACAAATGGAAATATAGGGGTGGGCGTAGATCCATCATCAGCCTCAACAGAAACATATGACTCAACATCAGTTCCTTCCTGAAAAGGTAAGTATTAAAGGGATTAGCAAAACAACATAAGGCTTACAATATGCTTCCATATGTAGGAAGTGTACTGATGCTGTAACTCACAGGTGCTGTTTGAAAGAGAGAACTTGAAGGAATTTTCTCAATTAATGCTTTATATTTTTTGATGTGATCTAGATGCTCTTCTTTTGTATTGTTCTTGTTCAATGTTAGTGTTAACAGTTTTGGTAACATCACCATGGCAAGAAGATCATCTAAAAAAAAAGCAAAACAAAAGTGTTGTAAATGTTACAATCTGTGTGCTTTTATAAGTCAAAATATACTATTGGATTTACCATTGTGAAACTCCTCTTGTGCTTCTTTCAATACAGAGGGCTTGGTAATACCAGCATACTGTACAATGATAGGTGCAAGCCGACTAAGTTTGATTGTTAAATCCCCTTGGTAAAGACACTCAATTCTCTTAAACTCTTCTAAAATCTATGAGACAGATTGAATGTTACAATAAACCATTAACTATAAACATATTTTTAACTCAAGGACAAGAATAGTAGAATAAAAAAGATTACCATATCCCCTTCATAGCTGCTTAGGTGCTTATACTCATTTAAAACTTCTGTGAAAGATGGACTTGAGGTGAGAATCCACTTCCTCCTTGTCGTGTAAGATGAGGCTAAAGCTAGCCCTATCATTTTCTTATTGGCTGGAGTAGGTAACAAATCATCCATCAACATTTTCTGCAACAAATAAATTTGCAACAATAAATTATTGAAATAATAAAGTACACCTTGGAAAGACAATAAGAAAAATTATTCATCAGCTGATATTCAACTTACACGAGACTTATCAGACCCAGCAATAGTTTCGGTGTCATTGCTAGAATTTAAAGCATCCTGGAATGAAAGTAACTTTTTTGCAGACTTAGAAGTTGATTGTTTCTGAGGAGTGGACTTATTAGATGGAGTAGATTTCTTTTTAGATGAGTTAGAAGCAGATAATTTCTGTGACTTCTTGGTATTCTTTTTTTTCTGGAGGAAGATCTGACTGAACTGTTTCAAACTTAGTGGTTACAATTTTAAGCCAAGACATCTGAAAAAATGTGAAAGGAATTGAAATTTTCTGTGTGGCATTACATAAAGGAAAACAAAATTTAGTATATAGAATTTGGTTGTAGAAGTTTAACAACAATCATCTTCAAGACAGTGTGAGCATTTAGTACATGTTACATTATTGGTCAATGTAATTCCAATACTAAGGCTTGCAAAACACTTAGTTAATATGTAATTGAAAGTTTCAGTAGAGAAAGAGGCCAGTATTTAACTTCACCAAGAGTACATACCCAAGGGGTATCTCCTTCATCAGCCAGATCACTGAAAGCCTTGACTATTCCTTTAGCAATGGCAAGCTTGACATCAGAATGGGGCTGAAAAAAAATATAGATGAAAATGAATTTTAGGTATTTGCAGGCACATTATCACAGAGCTACAACAGTCTGCTTACTATTTTGATGGGCTACCATATTCAGCAGCATGATGTTCATAAATCAATTTCATCATGTGCACTTGGTGACGATAATCAAGGCACTTGTTATTTTTTTACAAATTCTATGACCGTTTTCCCTGCTTCTGATTTATTTAGAATTGATAATATATCTAAGGGAACCTTCAAGACGATGATAAGGAAAAAGTGAGGTGTTATGTTGACAACAAATTTTAAAATGACATTGAAATCAACATTAAAAGAATGCTTTCTAAAATGAAACATATACATACCACTTCTTCAGCTCGTGTTTTTTTGACCTGAGGGCTTGATTGTCCATCTTCACTTTGTTTCTTTTTTTTCAAAAATGATGCGCTCACACAGGCAACTTCACAGTTGAGGTCATTGGCTGTACCATCAACAATTTGAAGAAAGACGCCATTCTCATCAACAAATCCACTAAGAACTTGATTAAAAGGCTCCTGCAAAATGAAATGGAGTAGATTTTCTCTTTGAAACTTAAGTAAGGATTACAATAAAAAATATGGGACGCACCACCACCACACTACCAGCAGACAACTCTGCAGACTGCTCTTTCTGATTGGGCTCAGGTTCATCTGATTTGAACAATTTAATAATTTTGACAAGTTCTCTTCTCTGTGCATAATTGATATCAAAATTGTCTCGTAGCTTTTCTTCATTAAGATCAAGGAAGCAGTCTCCATCCACATCCTCAGCTAAAACAAAGAGATACAGATATATAAAATATCGGATTAGACAATAGGCTGCATTGTGTATTTAAAAAGGGGGCCACAAAATTAAGTAAATATCACCAACAGAATACAACATTTTATCTGCAAAAGAAATTTCTACTTATTTAAAAATGCTAGCACTTTAACCCCTTCTCCCTTCTTACCTCCCCCCGGTCCATATAGTCAAAAAACTTTGTGTTTCAGACAGAGATAGAATTGACCGTCAGAGTCCTTCCACCTACTTATGGGAGGATGAGAGGGTAAGTCTCTTAGATCAATCAGGTGAGTGACGGGATTTTGAATGTGGGTTACAAGATGTAAATTAAAGCGCTCCACTAAGCCTTCAGTTTTCCAAGGCTGCACAGCAAGCCAAACAGAATCCGTCCCCTCAGGACAAACAACTGAAACAATTTTGCCAAAGTTTGGAAGGCCAAACTCTCCTGCAATAGCAATGAGAACAAATTCTCCTATTCTATACTCAACGCCCAGTTTGAGAGCAGCTTTGCAGACACTAATGGCAGCATCAGGAGCAAACCCATAGGCTTGAAGTAGGCGAGAAACAGGTGAATCCCTGACAAAAATGTTGTGCCTTTTCACATATTTTACTTCCTGAAACACATCAGCACTTCTGGTTCCCCAAACTTTGGCTACTCTGATCTGAGCCTGTTCCATAGCAGTTTTTTGTGGATTGATGAAATTATTGCATGCAACTAAATGTCTCTTTCCATGACAATTTTTTGATTCCTCCCTGAAACACCAAAATTGTCTTTGTGGTCCCATTTGCAAATAGTTTTCGGCACCATGCATTAAATAATGAAATTTGTTAATGGGGTCTACTCCAGGAAACAATATGTACCAGCTACGTCGAAATGTATCAAGAAGTCTTGTTAAGTGAGGAATCTCATCTCTTGGTAATCTAGGAGCACTTAGTAATTGGTAAATCTTTAGAAGTAATAATAATATTTGCAGATATCCATTTTCCTCGTCAACACCATGTTCTCCAATGTTGTCCAGAATGAGGGGAAGAGCTCGAAACAAAACTAACACTTGAACAGCATTCATTTTCTGTTTATGAACACGAGCAGCATTTAGCAGCGATTCATGGGTAAAGTTATCCATCGGCTTATCCCGAATATTCTGTTTCCCAAAGTTGAAATTTTTAATTTTCTCATTTAACTCATCAGCTGTGAAGAGTTGTTGAACGCACACAAACTGCTTCATACACAACCTAATCAGCATTAAAATAACACCTTCAGCCCCGTCATGTTGCAGATCAAAATTACCATTGTTTTCAGCCCGAAAGTAACCAAGGTTGTGGAGGATAGTATTATACCGTATGCCACATTCAGTGCTGTAATCATCATTCTGATAAACTCTTGCCAGTTGTCGTTCACTCTCTTGTTTTGTTCTTCGAGCACCTAGCATAATATTTCCATTATGAAGTTCTGGTCTACTTATCATGCAGAGTGGACAAAAATGTCGAGCTCCACATGCAAGGAAACCAAGCATTTCATGAACAGCTTTCGCATCACCTTTTACTGCAACTCAACAACCCCTGATGGTAACAAAGTCATTAACACCATGATCATAGGTTCTAACACCTTCTTCCAAACGCAGTAGATCAGCCACTAAACGTCTGAAGACATCTTCAAATGTGCCCTTACAATCATTTGCATTTGCCATGATAACTGGAAATATTGAATCAAGGGAATCCTTTAGCCAGGGAGGTAAGTTTAAGATAGTAATAAAAAAATTATAAATCTCATGTGCACCAGTTTTGGGTCCTAATGCACGGGCTGGATCCACACCATCCCCATACAAAACCAACTGAAATGCATCAGGATACAGTTGAAAAAATTCATGGTTTCTGTACTGATCACCATCCACATAACCACCTAATATGCCAGTATCAGAAGGACGTAAATTTCTAATATAATTCATGACACTTTGTTTCCTGGCTACTAGCTTGAGAATTTCTACAATAGACACATACTGATAGCTGCTGGCTACAGGCTCCATGCCATATGCCCCTTCTTCGCCCAACCGTTGATCTAGCCTGACATTGATGAAACAAGTATCAGGTTCAATATAGCTGTAATAATGCTTGATGCCAGAAATTTGCCCTTTGTTCGACTTCATTCCCTTAAAAGGGCTCTCCGCATCGAACTTTCTGAGAAGATCCTGCACTCGTGGTTCATTCATTTGGCCATTTCTTTCAAAAAAGCTGGTAACATCGGCCTTCAGGGATGACTGAACAACTTTGATAATCTTTTCAGCCCCACACATAGCTCTATGCACACCAACTCGAGCAGCTACACTACGCATGTCAACAATCATGTTGACAGCTGCATGTCTGACATCTCTACGTCCGTTTGGTAATAACAACAAATCAAGATCATCATCAATATCACCACCATCATCACTGAATGGAGCAGACTCGTTCAAACTGCTAGCTTCACTAACCATTTCCTCATCATTTTCATTGACTATGTCTATTAGCTCTTGACCATGATACTGAGTAGTGTGCTCTTTCCAGCCCCTATAAGTGTGGTATGGTTGGTTACAAAGACCACAAGTAAAGCCATCCGGCCAAGCATCAGTGATGTGAAAGCCATGCACTACATGGATGTGGTGACGAACACCAGCAAACCCCACCAGAGCCACACCACATACAGGACATAAAATCTCTGCATGATCCATTACGACAGAAGTATTAAGAGAATGGAACTAAATTTCTGGTAACATGCAAGCAAAAAATATAAATAAGAGCGACAATATAGTAGTTACAAGCTGTTGTTGTTTTATCCCCACCCCTCTCGCCCTTACTAACCTTTCAATTTTGCAATGGTATCTTCCTTGATCTTTTCACAAGTAAGCAGGTACTGGGCCACCTGCTCCACTGAATCATTGATTAAAACCATGACTTAAAAATTCCTGAAAACAGCAAGAAAGAACAAGATTACAAACGCATCGAAAGTAAACAGAAGAGGATGACAAAGTCTAATTTAGGTGAAAAGGCATACTTGGTATTGAAAGATTATCACTTGTCTCAAATAACAGTTACAGCGTCCAAAGGTCTGATAAAACAGTGTCGCAGGAAGGGTTCTGCAAAATATGAAATTGATTAAACGGATGCGAACAAGCAGCTGACTTGGGCTTGGCAACAAACTTAAATGAAAACTATCTGATAGGTTATGTACAAAGATGAAAGAGCGCATATGCACCAAACTTCGCCTTTCATTCGAAATTGATAGATTTAAAGTGTGTCAAGAAACATTAAAGGAACAAGGGACATATTGGTTACAACATAAATTACAATCAAACGCTCAAAACCATAAAATTTCTTCTTGACGATACACTTGGCACTCTTTTCCCGCCGCTCGACTTCAACTGCAGCCACACACACACAACGACAACGACGTCGCGACGCGTTGGACCAATCACGGAGTTTGGCATTTCACCGCACAGCCTTGTTATGTTACCTTTGATGCCTTTGATACACGTTAATAACTGACAACACTGTTAAAAAAAAGTCTCACGACAGTGGACCACTTGTAAAGACGTACACATAGAAATGGATGCCTCCGATGAATATCTGATAGAAATGCGACTTTCCAGGGGTCGCCTTGGAAATGGGTATGTTGTCCCAGGAGACCTCTGGGCTCGGGGTCCACCCACCTCAGGCCCAGGGCATTCCCTGGGAGTTCCAATCCGACCCAGGGCATCCCCTGGAGAAAAATATATCTTTCCAGGGTGCCTACTGGGACTTTTCCATTTCCCCTGGAAACTGAAAAAAACTCCTGGGAATCCCAGGACTTGTTTTAACCGTGCGCGGGAATCTCGTCAAGTCTTGCTGCTCTTGGATTGGTTCTGGGGTAACTATTGGCAACTGTTTGCTACATAGGTCTGTCCTGGTTGCTAGTCACTCACTTCGGTCACACCGGTCTGCGGTGTGGTGCGGTGGTGAAGCAGGCAGCAATGTAGCTTCTCACCCCGGGGACTCGGGTTCGACTCTCGACTTGGCAGTTGTGTTCTTGGGCTTGGCAGCCTCCTTAGGCTTCCTATGGAATGTTCTCCATGTTTAGATCCGTGGAGTGGTACAAGAAGTTGAGTTTATGAAAGGAATTGAATTTATAGTTCACGACTCGGGCTTCTTGCCTGTCCTTGCATAATGTGTGCCTTCAGTCAGTGCTATGATGTCCATCATTCCTGCAGCGTTGAATAGGTAACAAATCCTCACAAAACTGCATTCACACTTGAAGAATGAAGAACTTCAGACTGCACAAACAATACTTGCACTCCACAGCAACACACCTACTGTGGTCGTGGTTTTTCTGTATGTTGTTTTTTTTCTTGGTTTTTTCTCTTTCTTTTCTTTTTTTTTCACTTTCCATTATTTCTCTTTATTTTCCTGCTTGCTTTCCCTCAGCTGTTTGTCTTTGCGCCTGTCACCCCGCCTTCATCTGGTCCGCCATCACCCTTCGTTACTCCTTGTACGTGAATGTTCGTTACGTGTAGCTTATAAAGCATAGCCATGGTTCCTCATGTTTTTGTGTTCCGTTTTCTGCATCACACTCGTGACTGTAACGGTGATCATGTTACCATTAGTGGTCCGTGTGCCCCTCAAGTGGAGCCCGAAATTTTTACTTTGTCCGGGAACTATATTTATGACTTATGTTATGTTCCGGAGACCGACTTACTTCAGTCCTTCTACTGGTGCAAATGGTGCTTTGGCCCTGCTTATGTATGTTCTGGGGTCTCTCTCTCCCTTTCCTGTCTTTTCTTTCCTGTTCATTTATTTATTATTTCTTTTTAGGAAGCTATCCCAGACCCTCTGGAGATTCCCATTGATTTTGACCCTGCGGGCCCCTACGAGGAATGAGGTTAGCTCTCCCATACTTGTCCATTTTACTTCATTTTTATTTTATTTTTAATTTATCATTTTAATTCGTTGTTATTTTACTTTCCTTCTAGTATTTATGACCTCTGCTGTTTCCTTTAATGATCATGGGATCCTTTTTTTTTTCCAACTTTCTAAAAGTTTCTTTTTACTGACACCTTTGCCTCATTAAACTAGTTTTAATCTGTCTTTTCCTTATTTTCCCTTTTTTCTTCTTTTGTCTTTAAAACGTGGTTATTGTTTCCTTTCCCCGTGTGTTTCCTGGGACTGTTTGAAATAATAACTACGGGTTATAAGGCAGAACAAAACATTTTATTTATCAAGGTTACATTGAATACTGTATTATTTACTTGTTTTTAAGTCTCATTTCTTTTTCTTCCTCTTTTCTCCAGTGCATGCCGCTGTTAAATGACCCCGCTGATTGCATCTTCTGCATCGTAGTTTGAACCTGGGATCTTCCGGGTGAAACTTCTTGTCCCCTTTTTCCTTTTCATTTTCCTTCTTTCTGGCTTCCATCCATTCCGCTTTTGGTGCTGGCTTTGCTATCTCATTTACGTCTTTTTCTTGCACTTTCCACTCCACAGTTTTACCGCTTGCCTCCTTAGCTTTATTCCTGCTGATTTCCTCCAGCTTCTTCGTTATCTCCCGTATTGCTTCCTCTTCCTTCTCTATCTTGCTTTCCAGTGCGGTTTCTCTTTCTGTGTCTACTATTGCCTCCTCTAGTTCCTTTAGCTCTTTCTCAAAACCCGGTAAGCTTTCTGTACTGACAGTGCACTTTATTTCTTTTGTAGCACTCTCATCTTCAGAATCACTGGTCTCACTTGAACTAGACGACGAGCTGGATGAGGATGAACTAGATGAAGATGAGCTGGATGAAGATGAGCTCCTATCTCTGACTCTTGTGCCGCTGGTTGTTACAACCTCGCTTGTACAAAGTCCTGGAGTGCAGACATGTTCTTCCTCTCCAATCTGCTGCTCCACCTCCATTTTCTCTTCCTGCTCTTCTTTTTCCTCTGCTTCTACCATTTGGAACCAGTTTATTTCTGACTTTGCCAGTTCCTGTGCCTTTTTCGCCTTTTTCTCTTTTACTTGCTCCGCTCGTTCCAGTACTACTTCCATTCTGCTCATTTTTGCTGGAATTGCTTCTGGGTTTTGTGTCGATTTACGCCTTGCCATCCGGTTTTGTATCTTCTTTATGACTACCAGCTGCCTTTGCTGTTCATCCTTCTTGAATTTCTCCCTTACTCTTTGGACTTTCTCCTCTAGCTCTTTGGGATCCACGGGTTTTGTTGGTGTTACCCTGGCCTCTACTCGAGCTTGTAATATTTTCCTCTCTTCCCCTGCTTTCCTTTGCACTATTCTGAGGTTTGAGAATGTGCTCTTCCCTACTGGCACTTGGTCCTTGTTCATTTTCTTTTCTTCACTCGTTTTTTTTCCCTTTGAAAATCACTCTTACTCACTTAACACTTCAACTCACAAATCTCACTCCTGACGGGGCGGGACCGACACGTCCACAGTAAATCCGTCCACAGAATTTGCG
>NW_026267365.1:144964-147024 GCF_000697945.3 Frankliniella occidentalis | reverse complement strand
CAGCAAGTGAAAGTGATAGTGAGGAGGAAGGGGAAGGTAAAGCCAAAGTGAGCGGGTTTGAAAAGGAGTTACAAGAATTACAAGAGGCGATGGAAGAAACAGAGGAAGAAAAGCAAATAAATGAGATGATAAGTAAGGAGGAGGAGGAAATTGCTAAAATTACGGAAAAGTTGGAAGAGTTAAATAAAAACAAAGCAGAATGGAAGTTGCACAAAATAGATGAGGAGTACTTGTCAAAACCAACGCCAAAAGCAGAATGGGCAGAAGCACTACAAAAGAAGAAAGAGGAAGAGCAGGGGAAGAAGAAGTTCCATCCAGAGGATCCTCGGTTCCAGCTGCGTTGCAGAAAATGTAACCAGAGGGGACATCAGACATCAGCATGCACTGGAGAAAAAGGGAGGAGAAAGCATTAGTATAAGTCCTGTTCATTTAAATTGGAAGTCAGTTGTAATGTTTGTTTAAAAGTTTAAATAAAGTTGTAACCATTGTTTGTGAACCATGTGCGTTATTTCACAAACATTCCCAGCAACACTGGAAGCGGAAACAACGGTAAGGGCAAATACATGAAGACACAAACAGGGCAGGGAAAAGTTTAATAACAGAGTGCTTTCTTTTAGAAAAACAGCTCTTAAGAAATACAAGCCCACAGAGTGCTTTCTTTCAAAAAAAAAAAAAAAAAGACAACAACTCTCAAAGGAAAAAAACAACAGTAGTGAGTGACGGAGCGTTGGAAAAGAACAAGGCCCGGAGTGGGAAAATAAACAAAAAACGCGGGCATGGTAAGGAAGGACACTGAAATAAAAGTAGAAATTAGTAAAGAAAGGAAGAGGTCAGGGATCAGAAACAACCCGCAACGACTAACCTCACTCTTCCGGAGGGTTGAGCTCAGGCACCGGGGGCGGTGGTACAAGAGGGAAGGGAATTACTTCCTAGAATAAAAACAGCAATCAGCAATAAATGAAAAGAATGGGTAAAAGAAGCGAGCCAGCCAATAACGTACATAAGCAGGTCCCTTGCATAAGACGCAGTGGTAGAAAGGTTGGGGAAGGGTTGACCCAACCACCCAGTCCAGGCCAAAGCGGCGATGACCAGAGAAAGTGTATAACAAGGGGTCAGCGAGGAGAACACAAGCTCCGCAGATCGTAACATTTTCACCCCAAAAGTTCCATGCATGGTGCAGGAATTGAAAAATGCAGACAAGGTCCATGGTAACAAACACTGAACTTACAAGGACTAGAAGGGGGCGACTGCGGGGGCGTTGATGGTGGAGATGGCGGGAGGCCGAGAGGATTGAGATGGAGAGGCAGCTACAGAAAAGGGAAAATAACAGAAAAAGGAAAAAAAAAAGGATTTAAAAAAAAATATGTGTAACGTACGTAGCAACCAGAGTCGCAGTACCCGCAGAGCCAGAGCCCGGGTAAATCCCAAATAGGAACAACAGACAACCAGGTGAAGTAGTACTGAGTGGGCAGCCAATTGGGGTCCCAAGCAACCCAGTTGGTACAGCGGTGGCACGTATACCACACCTCACTGTCAGGTACAAAGATTGATTCAAAAGCAATGCCCGCAATCGCGACATGGCCCGGGGGAATATTGATAAACGGGGCAAGAGCCATGATGACAGTAGAGTACAAGAGACAAGCGCGGGAACAGAACGGCACAACAAGTAAACAACAACACCAGCAACTAGTAGCTGACGTCGTCGAGGGACTTGACGCGAGGCTAGGTTGCAGAAAGAAAACAAAAGGGTGGTGCGGGGCCCCGCTAGTGTGTTGCTGTGGAGTGCAAGTGTTGTTTGTGCAGTCTGAAGCTTTTCATTCTTCGAGTGTGAATGCAGTTTTGTGAGGATTTGTTACCTATTCAACGCTGCAGGAGTGATGGACATCATGGCACTGGACTGAGGGCACACTTTATGCAAGGACAGGAAGAAGCCCCGCATCGTTAACTACCAATTCAACTCCTTTCATAAACTCCATTTCTTGTACCTCACCACTCCACAGATCTAAACATGGAGAACATTCCGACACTTGAAACCTATACACACGGAGTTCGTGGAGGCT
>NW_026267365.1:142960-144625 GCF_000697945.3 Frankliniella occidentalis | reverse complement strand
CGCAGGCCTAGCTATATGTGCGCCAGGCGCGTCGCAGCGTAACAGTGTTTCGTGAGATATCGCGAAGCCTGTTACGCGAGACGTGGTCTGGCGTACATATAGCTAGTAGTGCCTACTTTTTCTTATTACTCGAAAAGTTCTTCATCAATATCTTCAAAATAGCTGAAAAGAAAGTAACTACATTAGTTTTATACATTAAACACTGGTTATTTTAATTTTTCTCAGATTAATCTTAGTGATCTGGAAATTAACTTACTGTGAGCCATCAATCAAGTCGTTTTTAGCTATTTGCCTCATTCTATCATCACACAAACATTCTTTTACTGCTTGCATATTCTTCAAACATTAGTGGCAACGCACTGGCTTGTAGTCAATGTTTTCAAACAGTTTATGTATGAAAACTCTTGTTGGTACTTCTTTGATAATTTTGAAGTTCTCTTCTTTTTCACTACATTTTTCACAAACTTTAACTATGGCATTACATTTTAACAAACAAATTTGATATATTATTGTAGAGCATGAATGATATGCTATTGTGTTACTTTTTAACAAGATATCCATGTTATTTTGTCAAATTGAAAGATGAAACGATAACAGGTAAGATACTGTTTATCTCATTAGCTACATTTCCGTAGTTACACAATGTATTGTTAAAGATTTTAGGACAACAACAATTTCACCCCCTGTCACAGAGGGTGCTGCTATAGGAGAAGGGAATGAGGGACCGCCGCGCCGTTTGGTACCATTGAAGTACACCCTTAGGGCCACCTCTCCCTAGAGAAACGCCGATAGGGCTACGATAGGGCTGACGATTGAATCCTATCGTCATTTGTGTCGCACCGACAGGGCCGCTGTCGTCGGCACTGGGCCACCGATAGACCCTATCGTCGGGTGCTGCCGTGACGACAGACGCTATTGCTGCACGGTAGCCTGCTACGATTAAGGTAGCCCGAGAAAAATTCTAAGTCCATATATGCTAAAGTAAGAACGGGGGTAAAGAAACGTCTCACCATCTTTTGATATGTTGGTGGTTACGTTATTCCTCATGCTACGAGACGTAACCTCATACTCTCCATATTTTTTTTTGTCCACTTCTACATTTTTACTCTTATAGAGGATATTTGTAGAATTACCAGAATTAGTACATTGCATTATAACTTTAAAAAATATCTTTGCACTGCTGTGCGTCCAATTTTTGCCAGGGCACAAACTCATTGTATTTGCACTGTACGGAAAAAAAATGACACAGCTTAAAGGAGAAGTAAATTTTAATTACGGGTTAATGTGGGTACAGGATTACAATTCAGTTATTATGAAATAATCAAAATTTAGGACATACAATATATTGTAGTATTATGAGGTTTCATTAAACCTCTCATAGAAAACCATAACCTAAGCTGTCAAACCAATCATAACATAGCAGACGACTGCAGTTGTTTGGTCACGGCCTACTCGACTCTTACCCTTGGTGGCGCCACCTTCAAACCCAAACCTGACACTAACTCCTATTATTGTTTTACGATCAACACGTTATTGTGCGCCGCAAGGCGCGGGATCTTGAATAAAAGCCGGCTGGAGCCCAGGGCTCTTCGCCACACTTCCACTTGACTTTGACTTGTAATCATTCAGACTTGGCTCGGCACAGCCAAAGCGCCCAATACTACA
>NW_026267365.1:133274-135446 GCF_000697945.3 Frankliniella occidentalis | reverse complement strand
CAGCAGAAGCAGTCAGCACGACGCTGAGCTTGGGTGCGCTCCGACAGCAACAGCAGCGGCCAGCACACGCCGAGCGTGGGTGCGCCCCGAAAACAACAGCAACAGCAGTCAGAATGACACTGAGCGTAGGTGCGCTCCGACAGCAACAGCAACTGTTGTTGACAGCAGCAGCAGCAGTCAGCACGACGCTGAGCGTGGGTGCGCTCCGACAGCAACAGCAACTGTTGTTGACAGCAGCAGCATCAGTCAGCACGACGTATTTGTCAGATGAGACCTCTGGTGACATGCGCATGTTAGTCAGATGACATAGACATGCGTACAGTTTGTCAGATGACGCTGACATGCGCATATTTATTCAACAGGTGAGGCTATTTGGATTTAACAGAGGATACTAATTCAGCCGATAGGGAACACAACAAATTTGATTGTATGCCCTTTTCAAGACTATTATTTGCTTTTTTGTGAGGTCTCAATTGATTCACCTTGAGATGAGGCTGTAAACTGTATTCCTTGGTTGTCATAGTGAAGAGAAAAATAACGCGTACCACATTTATCACAATGTTAAGGAAGACAACACCACGCCTTTTTATGGTTATGGCAATAGAGTATGAGTTCAAAGAAAAGCAGTGCGAATTCCACGTGGAAGAGACTTACACTCGCTGTGTGTAGAACCGAGATGACAATCAAGGACACAATTTAAAATAATATCTACCAAAGTCAAAGCCCCGGCCAAACGACTCGACCATAAACAAAACATCTTTTCACCCCTTTCCCTTTCTGCTGGCTATCGCTTGCTGGCACTTCGCGCTGGGCGTCCGAATAACGGTTCCGTAGTGTGCCTAATAGGAACTAGCGAAAGGCAAGACCTTGTAGGCTTCGTGTGTAATATTGTCTTTTTAAATAAATAAAATATCATATAATTCACGAGTTGGTTACATGGAATTGATGTGGCTAGTGATCCCAGTGTTGTATCCCCTGCGCCCGGCTGGCGCCGGGCGGGGAAGGAAGGGTAGGGTAGCGTGGAAGACGGGAGCTAACAATGCAAAACGAGCTACCAACATGTGCCATTTCATGACAGGCATGTATAAGTCTACTACATATTTTACAACTTTCAAAGGTAGAATAATTCATTATATTTTGCAGGTTTGATTAAAATATGACATGTAATATATTTTTCAGATAGACCTCATCTTCCAACATGTCCAACAATAAGTTTAAGATTAAAAACTTACTTCGCGAGGGGCCAGGAAAAAGACACTGAAAAAACTTAACAACCTAAAATACTGAATACAAAACGTACAATGCACATAACATATTACATCAAGTATTAAAAGACTCTTATGCACGTTTTTCCATTACTTCACGTTATGATTTTCATGTAGTATATGCTTCTTTAATGGCGATAATCGACCCAGTTTTTTCATTTTGCATTAGTGTCCAACCTGTAAAATGACCAAAGAGAGGAGATGATAGGAGGCACTCAGCCAACAAGAACATCATAGTGGATAGTGGACAGTCGATGACAGTTCTTACCGTTTTGAATGTTTTGTGTTTGGTGTTCCGTCCTGACAGTCACCAAGACATGGCTCGCGAGTATTTACCACCCTTTTCCCAGCCAGCCTGCCGTCAACAAGTGCAAATTTTAGCCCGAGATTTCGTGTTTGTTGTGTACTAGACCAGTATGAGGGGACTGAAATAACCAAGGAATACAGTTCACAGCTTTATCTCAAGGTGGGACTTTACAAAAAAGCAAATAATAGTCTTGAATAGGGCCCACAATCACATTTGTTCTGTTCCCTATTTGCTGAATTAGTATCCTCTGTTAAATCCAAATAGCCTCGCCTGTTGATTAAATATGCGTATGTCAGCGTCATCTGATTAACTGTACGCATGTCTATGTCATCTGACTAACATGCGCATGTCACCAGAGGTCTCATCTGACAAAAGAACGCATGTCATCGTCATCTGACAGAAGGTGCGCATGTCAGTCATAATCTGAACAAAAGTGCGCATGTCATCTGACATACGTACTTTTGTCAGATGACAACTAGCTGTCAAAAGTGCGGATGTCACTCTATCTTCTAAACTGTTGGATCTAAGTCAAATTTTTTTGTGGAAGTATTTGTATCACCCAATTGTAAGGCACTTTTGGGTGTCATGTCTAGTAATTTT
>NW_026267365.1:130866-133224 GCF_000697945.3 Frankliniella occidentalis | reverse complement strand
TAATTTTATTATAATTAATCTGTAGCACAGATAAACGTTGCTCCTGTAAAATTTTGATTTTGTGACATACGTACTTATGTCAGATGACAGGTGAATGGCAGATGGGAAGATTTGTAACATTCTTACAAATACTGCCAGCGTGAGGTGCTTCATCTGTCAGGTAGGTTCCAAAGAACTGAACGATGTTGACAGTGCAAGAGAGAATAACGTTGCAGCCCTCCAATTTGGCATTTCACCTCTTCATGTGCGACTTCGCAGCTTTGAACTACTTCTTAAGATCGGCTATAAAGCTGATCTTGAGGAGTGGAAACCACGAGGCCCAGCCAAGAAACAGAAAGTCGCAGATAAGAAGAAAGAAATTCAAAGAAGGTTCCGTGAAGAAATGGCTCTCATAGTTGATGTGCCACGGCCCGGCGTTGGAACCAGCAATGATGGTAACACCAAGGGGAAATAGGCTCCAAAAATTTGTACACCCGAAGTCGAAGTTCATGAACTTCGGCCGAAGTTCACCGAAGTTCGCTCTGTAAAATTTTATCGAAGTTCAGTGAAATCCTCCGAAGTTCGCCGAAATCCATCGAAGTTCACGGAGTTCACCGAAGTTCAAAATAAGCGTCGAAGTTCCTCGAAGTTCAAAATAAATGTTGAAGTTCCCCAAAGTTCAAAATAAATGTCGAAGTTCCCCGAAGTTCAAAATAAATCTGAGAAGTTCACTGAAGTTCGGCTGCACTTGGTCACTTTTGAGTGCTTACTATAAGCGAGTCTCGAGCTTACTTAAAGCAGGTATCTACGGTCCGAATTAGAAAGATTACAGAGGAACAATTTTGCTTTCATATCTCTTGACCAGGTCGAAGTGCGAGAACTTCGGTCGAAGTTCCGCGAAGTTCACCGAAGTTCTCGAAGTTCGACGAAGTTCAAGGAAACGTACACCGAAGTTCAAGCCTATTTCCCCTTGGGTAACACAGCCCGTCGTTTCTATGCGAATCCTGATCTTTCAGCAGACATTCTAGGTCTGGATGTTGAGTTTGTCAATCGATTCGCAGTTATAACCACAGTTCTGGCGCTCAACATGGAAATTGATGAAGCCGCTTTCGAGTCATACGCTAATGATACGGCAAAACTCTACAATCAACTCTACTCCTGGTACCCAATGTCGCCAAGTGTGCACAAAGTGTTAATGCACGGGAAAGATTTCCTCAAAAATTCCCTTGTGCCACTTGGGGGTTTATCTGAAGAGGCCCAGGAGTCCTTAAATAAGTATGTCAGGTCATATCGTCAAAGATTCGCCAGGAAATTCTGCAGGACAAAGACCAACACTGACGTATTTCAACGCCTGATGATCTTCACTGACCCCCTGATCAGCTCGAAGAGGAAGACCAAGGTACGATCGGACAGCAATCTGGACGAAGAAGTTCTGAGCCTTCTCAAGAAAACCAGCGACAACGACGAAGCAGCAGCTTAAATATAGTGCAAACAATTTTATTTGTCAAGTTTCCCTAACTAGAGTTAATAGTAATTTTTGTATGTGAAAAGAGTCACCAGCAGTACCTGCAGAAAAAAAATATATTTTTTTTTGTTCTTACCGTTTTACCTAAAATGTATATTTAAAATGCATATGTGTTAATATTATATCAAATGTTTAATCATAATAAAAAAAATCACACTAAATTTCATGTTGCAATAATTTTCCTTCAAACCCCCTTACCGACCACGAAATGCGCTCGTAAGCGCGTTTTTTCAAGGATTTTCCGCCGTACTCTTTGCCGTTAGCATTGCATCCGGCACTTTTTGTAGATGATTCTGACTCAATTTTTTACAAGGAATCCGAATATACCATCGCCACATTTTTACCTAGAGTGGAATTTTCGCAAATCTCGATTAAGTGCGATTCTTAGCGAAAAAACGACGTTTTTGGCCGTTTTCTCCGCCGTTATTATAGCTTCCGGTACTGTTTATGGATGATTTTGATTCGTCTTTTCACAAGGAATCCGAATATACCATCGTCACATTTTTACCTAGAGTGGAATTTTTGCAAATCTCGACTAAGTGCGTTTTTTAGCGAAAAAACGACGTTTTTGGCCGTTTTCTCCGCCTCAATTATAGCTTTTGGTACTTTTTATGGATGATTTTGATTTGTCTTTTCACAAGGAATCCGAATATACCATCGCCACATTTTTACCTAGTGTGGAATTTTTGCAAATCTCGATTAAGTGTGTTTTTCAGCGAAAAAATGACGTTTTTGGCCATTTTCTCCGCCGTTAACTGCATGACATGCGCCAAGTACAAAGGGCCAAACCAAATGACCAAAGTTCCGTTGAAACTCTTCCAGGAAGGGGTACTCCACGGAAGATGGCATGTTGA
>NW_026267365.1:119470-125546 GCF_000697945.3 Frankliniella occidentalis | reverse complement strand
ACTTCGGTCGAAGTTCCGCGAAGTTCACCGAAGTTCTCGAAGTTCGACGAAGTTCAAGGAAACGTACACCGAAGTTCAAGCCTATTTCCCCTTGGTCAGAGAGGAGCTGAAGTCAAACTTTCTTTTTGTTTGCACACTGAGTATGGACTAGTAGGGTTGAATAACCCGTAGGTTCGGTACAAGGTGGAAGTTTCAGGTTGTCAACAGTTTTATTAGCTTTAGAAAAATTGTAAAGTGTCATGGCAAAGGGGTGCGCGTAAAAAGGGAGGTTGTTCAAAGAGGGAGTAATGTAGTATTATGAGGTTTCATTAAACCTCTCATAGAAAACCATAACCTAAGCTGTCAAACCAATCATAACATAGCAGACGACTGCAGTTGTTTGGTCACGGCCTACTCGACTCTTACCCTTGGTGGCGCCACCTTCAAACCCAAACCTGACACTAACGCCTATTATTGTTTTACGATCAACACGTTATTGTGCGCCGCAAGGCGCGGGATCTTGAATAAAAGCCGGCTGGAGCCCAGGGCTCTTCGCCACACTTCCACTTGACTTTGACTTGTAATCATTCAGACTTGGCTCGGCACAGCCAAAGCGCCCAATACTACAATATTACAGGGTTTGCGCAGTACAGTTAGATACTAGTTATAAATAATTATGACATATGACATGATATAAAGAATCAATTCTCTTGTATTTAATTATTCAGATCATCACAGGTGGAGGAATACTATTACAGGATATGTTAAAATGATTCCAGTATCACACAATTGCGCTTAGCTTAATCTTTTTCATAAAAGTTAGTTATTTCAGCAACATAATTTTTATCATTGCATGTATAGAACATACATTTTCTTGATATATCTGATCCAGAAATAACGGCTAATTCACCAAAGCTGTCAAGACTGCATTGCTTGATATGTGGGACCATCATAGGAGACGCAGTTAGTGACATGTTTAACTTTGTTACTAGCAAATAAGGGTCATTTTGATTGAGGTTAACAATTAAGTCTATATGGGCAAACTCCCCTGACATTAATCGAACACAACTGTCACACTTTCCTTTTTGTCTAGTTATCAGTCGACTGTGGTACAACATCTTTTTAATAGTTATACGCCTAAACACGTGAACCAGATCTGGCACGTCTAAATTTTTATCAGTGAATGGTTTCTTTTGAAAATCATTCAGAGACATATAAATACCCTTACTCAACAAGTTTTCATCGTTTTGACCCTTACTTGAGTTCTCAAGGTATTCATAGCCAATCACTTTGGAGCAGAATTTTAAAATTTGGGGGCTTACCTAGTAACCATGGCCAAACAGTTTTGTAGCATTGTGAGTCATGAGGTACTTTCTACATATTTGAGTTGCAACCCCTTTAGTACCCATGGCAAGATTAACTAGCCTTCCATTTGCAGACTCAAATGGGAAAGCAGAGTAAGCCGAAAGTGGACCCATTCTAGCAACAAGCCGTGCCAGATGGCCTGTTATGTGAACATTATATACCATATTTACTTCTCCATAAAGATCTTGGAACTCATGAACAAATTGGCTGAGGAGATTATGAGCATGTACAACCTCATCATTTAAAATTGATTCTTTACACAATATATAAATAGCTGACACTAGTTTTTTAAAGTGATTGTAGTACTGAATTGGTAGGATATTGTGAACAACCACTAAACCAAAATAAAGTAAAAACGCTCTCCATTCGTTAGCCTTCCAGTGAACTCTATCCGACATAGGTCGAGGAGCTCTGAATCTATTTGTTGGAGTGATAGTTGACAAGCGCTGATTAACTCTGTCAATTTTCAGACCAATATAATAAGGCTCACCACTACTACTTGAATCGAACCACAAAAAAGCCATTTTTTTCATTGTGCCTAACAAAACTGCATGCATGTAATAAATTACAAATCCATAAACAACATTGAACTGCTTTAGTTCAGCAAGCACTGACTTACCTGTGCATCCCATTATAGGACCCAGTGGACTTGCTTCCCCCATCTCCATATGCTCTCTCAGTTGTTGATTTGACCGTAAAGGATAACTGTCTCTCAAGTACCTCATTATTTTAATTTTCTTTGGTGCCACTTCTTCATCAACTTGGTCAGCTTTCCTTTTAGTGCCTCTCTTTTTATTTTTTTGAACTGCTGGTTTAACTTTTTGATCAACAAGTATTGTAGTATTAGGATGCATACAGATTGCACAGGCATATGCCCCATTAAATTGCATATGACATTGAACTTTAGGTCTAGCTACAGAATCACAACAGCATGACAAAACATAAATTGGACTTTCAACAGTGGAACCATCGGGCTTTGTCCAGACAACACCAGAAGTTTCTAATTCTATCAACTGCTCTACTATAGGTTTCAGAAACACCTGAATATTTGGTACATTTTCTGCACAGAAACGCTCACTTGGATCAAGTTCATTAATATAAAAATGCACAGGCCACAAAGAATTATTCCCACTTTTGAAGATTGGAGAACCATCAGTGTTAATTGTTAATGTCAAAGCATCTGGTTCAGACGGTAAAATACGATCTCTAAAGATATGCTGATATTCAAGACCATCCATGAAATCGGTCAAAACGTTTTCTGTTCTTTGCTTCGAGACTAATTTAAGGCCAGGTCTTGATAGAACATCAGTTATTTGCTGACGCATCTCCAAAGTTAAAAAATAGTTTCTACTGTTAAGGGAGGACGCAGTGCTCGACCAGTCACACTCTTCCCTTTCACAAGTTACATCTCTATTGTTAAAGTCTTCCCCAACACCAAGGTAATCAGAACATTTAGGACAGTAGAAGTGTTGTGTTGGCCTTCTACCACATTGGAATAGCTTGTGAAACAAATGCTTTGACATATGAAGTGACTTTGGCATACCAACAATTTTCTCAGCAAATTCAAACAGATGGTTCAAAAAAACATCTGTCATCCTGTGCCTCATACTTAAATGCAAAATCATCAGAAGAACTTCAAATTTAGTAATATCTAAGTTCGGATGCAATTTTTCATTCATAGTAGTTGGCCCAATTCTTTGATTGTTTAAAATAGACAAGAGCCGGGTAGTGTCAGCCAATAGCGGGTCATTGTTCTCACTGTCACTATCACCACTGCTGTCAGATGAATCAGTATGTGATCGGTCAGAGAGCTCAGTTTGTTCTCTATCCAAATGGGCGTTGTCACTATCACTATCACTGTCACTTTCACGAAAAGGAGCACTTCCGTCTTGGCTGTCAGAACTTGCATCTGACACATTACAATCTACTGCATGATGTTGATCAGCATTTGCCTCTCGTACTTCGTGGTTTTGTTGTTCGGATCCAAGTCCAGAGTCTTCGCGTTGCAAATCAACCCTGGGAGTTCTGCGTTTCCTCTGATCTGCAAATGCAACACCACAAGTTGAATGAACACATGATTAGTCCAGTTGCAAGATATAAATAAGCTCAATAAACTTACTTGTTTTTATACCAAGTTGATGAAGTTTTTCTACAGTTATTTTTCCTTTGCGAAGCCATGCACTCCATGTAGAGTATGGTATAGTGACATTTTTCTCTCCTCTCAGCAGCTTATCCATGTACTCTTGGTAATGTTTACCTTTGCGAGAAGCCATTTCAGCAAAAGTGCAGGTCGTCCTAACCCTATTCAGAAGTCACCTGCCATAAATGCAAAGCAATAAAAATAAGCAACCTAATTTATTAAGAAAGAGGAAGTGTAATACTATCTATAGGAACCCAACTGAAGGCTGAATAATTCAGTTTAGATTGGCTAGGATTATCAAGTTACGGTTTGGATTCATAAACTAAGTGTAACATTGTTACTACTATTTAAAAAAAAAATCTTGAATTATTTGGTCGTTAGTTGGGGTCTTATAGATAGTGTTAAACTTCCTCTTTCTGAACAACGATATCAATAATTCCACGTTGTCTCTGAGAATTTGTTCTAGAATGCCAGCCAAGTTTGAGACATTGTGGCCAAACAACTTCTTCTAGGAAAGATTTCTCAACCACATAGGCAAGAAAAGTTCGCCAAACTATGTGTATGGTATTTTAGAAAAAGATACAAACCGTCTTCTTGAATAGACAAAGTTTCAACAATAGTTCTTGGATTCATAAACCAAATCTGTCGAATGGAGTTGATCTTTGTTGACGCCGCCGCGGCCCGCGCTTGTTTATCGTCTGCTGTGTGCAGTGGCTGAGGCTGCAAAACAAGATGGTAACGTCTACTGGGCCGTGGATAAATGTAAGTCTCAACATTTAAAATCATTCAGGTATTTACATTTTAGAATAAGTTCAGAACCAGAACAGCGTGTTTTTCAGCTGCCCTTTCTATTTTAATAAACAATTCAATCTCCACAAATATAAGATGAAATGTTGTGGCCAGGGATAGCACTCCCACAACCATCACTATCCGCCATCCTGGGCAAGAACTAAGAACTCAAAGCCAAACATCAACAAATTTCCGACCGAAACCAAATATTTCTTTCTCTTTTTGCGGCGGCCGGCGAACGTGTACACAAGTGAACTGACATTGCTGTGTCTTTTAGTTGTATACTTATAGCCTATTGCTTTGTAGAGTCCATTCCCTTTTTTATAACTTGCGCTATTTGCGATCTTTTTACAGTCCATATCCACATTGGACCTACGGCCATAAGGCCCACTAAAACGAATTTCCGTGAAGTCGCGAGTTTCTGCTAAGTTTTGGTGTTGTGTACAAGCTTTGGCGTAATCACGTTACTTAAATCTGCCCCAGTCCTGAAAATATTACCGCTATTTGCCAATTTCTTTAAATTACGACTGGTGTTTCATCGTGCACTTAACCTCTCAAACAACTAGTGTTTGGTCACAGTTAAAAAATTACTCTAGCCAACTCTGTTTGTGTTCTTAATTGCTCTGTAAGCTCTTCTTTTAGTCTTGTTCACAGGTAATCATGTCCAAATATGCCCATGTCCAGTATGTTGGAGAAGAAGACAAAGAAGGAGCATGCACAGATATTACTCAAATTTTGGGTTTTAATGAAGAACGTCTTGATGAAGAATACTGGGTGTACTGGTCTGTCAAGAAGGGTTTAGAAACAAGACAGAAAGCAATGAAGAAACTTGCTGATATTCCATTCTTCCAGCCAGGCCAAGGAGGAGGTCCAGAGGATTATGGGTATTACAAAGCACATGTTATTGTAGTTGGAGGTAAGTTTGTTTCTCTTGTATAATCACAGATTTTAAAGTTATTGTTTTTCATTTGCTTAGTGCTGAATGTAGTAACAACACCTGCCCCTCTCTTATTTTTTTATAGAATCAGAAAATGACGTGGCCCAAAAACTGAAAGAGAAGGCTATGCGATCTTTGTTGCATAGGAGAAGGATCAATTCAGCGGGCAGCAGTATCTCATCGTCATCCAAGCGCTCCTCAGTATTGTCATCAAAAGGCTCCTCATCATCGTCATCTAAAGGCTTAACAGTTGCACCCGTAATTATGTTAACTATGCTCCTCCATCAACATTTGTTTTATTCCTAGAGATGTAAACTACACTATATTTTCATGTGATTCATTCCAGAGGGATAATTCTCCTGATCCCTTAGATGATAAGGATTATCAAGTGCAGTCTTCATGCTCAGGAAGGAACGAAGAGGATTCAAAACTATCAAAGCTAAAGGGCAAACTAGCAGACGCAAAGAAGCGCATTTCAGATCTGGAACATCGGTTGGATCAAATTACAGCGCTGAATATTGAATACCAGGAACGTGAAATAGAAAGAGAAAAGAATTGCAATCATGTTTGTGCCTGTGGACAGAGCGCTAGATTACTGGTAAATATGTACATGTGGCTTAGTCTTTAAGAAATACTTCAGTGCACTTCATAGTCTTTCTATATAGTAATCTTGGTCTAAATAGCCAACATGTGTTTAAGGGTGCTCCCACAATGTCTACTTAGCTGTCTTTCTAGACAGAAATCTCGGAGACAAAGTAGAATTTTTGTTGGGGTTCAAGTTATTAAGAAAGGGTAAGTGTTATACTATTGAATAGAGCCAAACTGACTACCAATAATACAAGGTAGATGTACGCCAGACCACGTCT
>NW_026267365.1:117765-119420 GCF_000697945.3 Frankliniella occidentalis | reverse complement strand
CACGAGTCCATAATGGCACCAACAAACGCAAAATCAAGCCCCAATGTGGAATTTCACTGCAGAGTAAAATGTGCGTGCTAGGGGTCCACATTCCTGCCGAAAAACGGGCGTTCCCTTACTTTTAAAGTTCTACAGGGCAGTCACGTGTGCCGGCCTTGCCATCTGATCAAGTGCAGTGCTGTCTTTACATCGGTCTCACGGCCGCGAACGTCGCCGCAGGGGCCCAAGACTCTGCGGCCTTTGAGATAAAGGTTGGGCCGAGGTGGGACGCTTTGGGTGGGGTTGCTACCACTTCTCAGTTCGGCGACAGGGCAAGTTGAACTTGAGGGTAGTTTTTGAACGATTTTCCACTTTATCGAGTTTGTACGCAAAATGGTTGGTCCGATCGACATGAAAATTTGAGGGAAGCTTCCTTGTGGTGTTCTTAAACAGATCCGCATAGACCCAACTCTCCATCCCCTCCCAAAAGGGGTGCACGGTCACTCGGGGGTAGCTACCCCCTGGGAAGGGGTTGAAGATGTTGACACCGGGTTTCTCGGCATGGATGTGTTCCAAATGGCAAAAGGAATCATTCCTGAAAGTTGCATGCCAAAACTTCAACCCGTAGGTTAGAAAATGGCCGATATTCGAATAGGGGTTGCACGTTCGCGTGGGTGGTTTGGCCGGGGTTTGTCCAATTCGAAAAAAAACACATGTTCCGTGTACAGGGGGTGTCCCTGGAGGATATCACGGTAGTTTTGACCATCCTCAAAACTCACCCCTTCATGGGGGTGGGGGTGAACGGAGCAGGGGGTGGGTTTGAACGACCGCTATTTCGCTAGCACCGTTCGAAAGAGGACACAAATTTGAGTCGGTACACCAAAAATTTCGACTTTCCGATCATTTAAAGTGACAAATTCGGAACCTTTTAGGTCGAATTTTCTACCCCCCTTCACTCCAGGGGCTGCACAGGCCGTATGGAGTGGCGCAAGGGATGCGCACTTCGTTGGGTCCAAGACGAACCAATGAGACGTCTACAGGCCCAATCTCGACATTCTAGCTCAAAACACTTAGAAAATACGCCGGCTCAAAAAAGTGCGCCGCTAATTTTGAGCAGCAGTGTATAACGACGTGCCCAGGTATAGTGGAGAAACAGACTATTCAGTTTACCAGGTGCAATTTGTCACGTTGGCAGAGGCCAACGAATGGTCCGACCAGGACAAGAAGACTGCTCTGCTGCAGGCTCTCACAGGCAACGCCACGGATGTGATAGCCAATTTGCAGCACCAAGAGATCCCAATCACGTACGAGAGTCTGGATCAGGCGCTGGTGAAAACTTTTAGCAAAACCGCTTCCATGTGGGAGCGCAAAAAGGACTTCAATACACTGGTCCAGGAGAAGGATCAAACCATCCGGCAGTTTGCACGTCAAGTGGAACGGCTAGGCCGGTCCTACCTATGCAACATGAAGGAGGAGGACATCCAGGAGGCCCTAGTCGAGAAGTTCATCAAGGGCATTAGCGACAAGAAAGCGGCCGCCAGGCTCGCTTACGCGGCGCTTCCAAGCCTCGACGAGGCCCTCAAAACGCTCAACAGAGGGCTCATCCTAGAGGTGGAGGAACCCCAGGCAAAGAAGATAAGGCTGGCCAAAGCGGAGGAAGCAGCAGGGGAAGACAA
>NW_026267365.1:116163-116923 GCF_000697945.3 Frankliniella occidentalis | reverse complement strand
CATTGAGTCGTATTTTTTGGTTTTCAATGTTGCCGAACCGCGTGCAGACCCGAAATTTCGCCTTCGCCGTGCTGCACGGTCCCTGGTGCTACAGGCTTCGGTTGTAAGAAATGTTTTGTTTTGATTTGATTTGATTTGTTTTTAATAGACCTCAGCCAACAAGCATTACCCAGATCTAAAACTCCCGTTTCATCTTCATCTGGGCATTTGGCTAACCGATCCATTTGTACAATTAACTTTTTGTTGGGGTTAAGCGTGTGTTGTATACGGGCGTTGCAATCATTTATAGCGGTGGTGGGGGCGGGCGCGCGGAGGAGCGGCGGGCGGAGGGGAGCCTCCCCGCCCGTCCTCCGCTCCTCCGCGCGCGCGCGCCCCCACCACCGCTCTCTGTATCTGCTTTTGTTCTTCTTAGTTCCGCTCCGCGCTCTAGAGGGATACCCTATTTGGACGCAAAATCCGCTTCTTTGACAGCGCCTTGGTCATGAAGGAAAGGTGCTCATATGACGAGCAGCACATCCTTGGAAGCGTTTTTACACGTAGATTGAATTTCTAAAAATTAAAACAGCGAATTATACGACAGGAACCTTTCTATGGAAAATTTCAGTTCTTATGCTTTCTTCCCATAAGAGCGTCATGCAAAACCTTGAGACTGCTGTGGAGGCTAAAGATTTTTGGCTGAGCGATTAGCGAAGCCCATAACTCCACTGACCGGAAAAGTTTCATTCTGTTTGTTTGTCTGTCTGTCTGTCTGTCTGTTTGT
>NW_026267365.1:110230-115476 GCF_000697945.3 Frankliniella occidentalis | reverse complement strand
TCGATTTTTTAAAAATCCAATTTTTAAGCCAGAATGCTCATCTTCGAACTCGATCTGTCTTTTTATGATACAAAACGACCCTGAAAATCCCAGGTCGCTCGCTCAATTCGTTTTCGAGTTTTCGTGCGGACAGATACACAGACAGATACACAGACAGACACACAGACAGACAGACAGACAGAAAAAGTTTTTTCCGACCAGACGGAGTAATAGGCTTCGCTAATCGCTCAGCCAACAAATTTGATTGGCTGTGGTTGCCAATTTATGGTTTTAGCTTCATAACTAAGAAAAACATTATCATTACTTTCAAGAAAAATATATTATTAGTCGTCAGTTGGGCTCGATTAAATAGTGTTACACTTCCCCGTTCTGAGTAACTTGAACCCCAACAATCATTCCAGCTTGTCTCCGAGATTTCTGTCTAGAATGCCAACTAACCCCATTGTGGGGGCACCTTTAAACCTGTTTTGTTTTTAAACATCATGAAAGGACAAACTATTAAGCCAAGTCAAATAGACATTAATTTGCTGAATTTAATAGAGTATTTCAATGGAGCGCTGCCCGGAACTAAGAAGAACAAAAGCGGATACGGAGAGCGGTGGTCGGGGCGGGCGCGCGGAGGAGCGCCGGGTGAAGGGGAGCCTCCCCGCCCGCCCTCCGCTCCTCCGCGCGCCCGCCCCCACCACTGCTCTCTGCATCCGCTTTTGTTCTTCTTAGTTCCGGGTAGCGCTCCATTGAAATACCCTATTGCTCGGTGCAGTCTTTTACAAATTTTCTTAACTTTTTTCTAACAAACAATGTCCCTACTTAACCAAAACTTCAATTTAACAGAACTTTTGGACTTGGTTCATTTTTCTTTACACATCTGCTTTCTTTGTTCTTACTTTCTCTGCCAGACAACTCAAGGAAACATTTCATGTCATATATTCACAATTTACTGACGTTTGCTTTTGTTTTAGGTAACTCAAAGGACACAGGTGGAAAACATTGTGCCTTCTGCGAGCACTAGCAGAGTAAGCAAAGTAAGTTGAACCTCTATTATAGTAAGTCATTTGAGGACTTGATTTATCCTGCCAACAGCATCTGTATTATTTAAATGTACCAATTAGGTACCAAATTTTATTTCTACATAATTTATTCTTGTATATTTGGCTGCAGCAAGCTCATTCTGAAGTCAGATTTTTTTTTTTAAATGCTGCTTTTTCTATTCAGGTTGTATATTGTATCCATACTGTATATTCACAATTTACTGATGTTTGCTTTTGTTATAGACAATTCAAAGGACACAGTCAGAAAACATGGCGCCTACTGCTAGTACTACCACAGTAAGCCAAGTAAGTTGAACCTCTATCACCGAATGTCATGTTAGGACTAACTTATTTTATCCTGCGAATAGCCGCTGTATTATTTAGATGTACCAATTGAGTACCAAAATTTATTGTTAAATACTTTATCCTTGTATATTAGGCTACAGAAAAGACATTCTGAAGTCAGATTTTTTTATTTTAAAATTCTTCTTTTTCTATTCAGGTTGGAGAAGGCCAAGGAAAAGAAAACCCCACTGCACATCTTCAGAATAATGGGACACCTAACCAGGTATGCTCTTTGGTAATTGTGAAGGCAGTTTCTTGTATCACTGTGCATTTTCTTGACAAAAATGTTATTTTCTGTTTCAGGTGTTTTTTGAAGTACACGAGGGACTTAAATTTCCAGGTGGCACCAATGGCGAATATCTAGTTGAGGTTGCTGATGTGGGAGATACAGAAGCTGAAGTAAATGACAATGGAGCAGGGGATGATGAAGTAAGTCATACTTCTGTACTCGGTACTCCCTTAAAATTTAGAAAGTTTGAGTGACCCAGCATAAAATAATTATATTTTGGTTGATTCTTTCAGATGGTTGCATTGTATAAGGAATGGCCCAGCGTGGCGGGGCCCGGCCAGCTCGACTGAGCGGCGCGGGCGGCGCGGGCGGCTTGCGTTTGGGCCCGTAGCGTCGCTCGTAGGCGTCTGCCCATGATACCGAAAGTGGGGTCTTACAGGAAATTGAACGGGCTTTCCAATGAGCCCACTCTCAAGCAAATCAAAGGTGTCATACTTGGCCAAAATCCGATTTTGAAACTAAAAATCGAGTTTTCGGTACGTCGCGTGAATATTTTCGGAAAATGGACAAGCGCATTCGAAAGAGGGCCAGTTGTTACCCCTTAGGACGTAGATCGTTTGAAAAAAGTTCCGACCAGAAACGGATCGTGAAAGCAGATGATACCTTGTGAAGAATTATTCTATTCCAGTCTATTATATTTCCGTATTTACACTTGTGGGGAAAGGGAGGGGGGTGGAGCATGTGGAAGTAACAGAAGACATTGATATAACAGGTAATGTAAGGAAGACAAATGTGAAGCTTAAATTCTTCAATAAGTTTCAATAAGATGATCTTGTTTATTATGAATTGTTGACATTTGTGTCATTTTTGTCAAGGTTTTTCAGAAGATGAAGCTGAAGATGTGAATTTTGCTAAGGATATTACTTTTATCTTGCCTGGAGAACACTTATCACAACCCAAGGAAGGTCAAATATTTAATTCACTTCAGAGTCCTCAAAATACATTGAGAGAGGGGGCTGACCTCTCCAAATTGAAGTCAGTTAATGATGATAAAGATGAAACCAGTCCAAGCATGCCTACTCCATCAATTTTAAATGAAATCCCTCTGAACGAAGGGGCTGGCTTCCGCAAATTGGAGCATGTGCAAGTAGAATACATCTGCAAATTGGAGCATGTGGTAGTAACTGAAGACATTGATATAACAGGTAATGTAAGGAAGACAAATGTGAAGCTTAAATTCTTCAATAAATTTCAATAAGATGACATTGTTTATTATGAATTGTTGACATTTGTGTCATTTTTGTCAAGGTTTTTCAGAAGATGAAGCTGAAGATGTGAATTTTGCTAAGGATATTACTGTTAACTTGCCTAGAGATCACTTAACACAACCCAAGGAAGGTCAGATTTCTCTTAAGAGTTCAGAAGATATTTTGAGAGAGGCTGCGGACCTCTCCGAACTGAAGTCAGTTAATGATGATGCTGAAGAAAGAACAGGTCCAAGCACACCTACTCCATCAATTTTAAATGAAATCCCTCTGAACAAAATGGCTGGCTTCTGCAAATGGTAGCATGAGCAAGTCATAGAAGACATTGATATAACAGGTAATTTAAGAAAGAAAAATGTGAAGCATAAATCCTTCAATAAATTTCAAGATGATTGTATTTATCATTAACTGTTTAATTTTGGTGTTCCTTTTGTCACGCTTTCTCAGAGAATAAAGCTATAAATGTACAATTTGATGAAGCTAAGGATATAAATTTTGCTAAGGACATTACCAGTAAAATGGCTACAGAACAGTTTTCATATCCCACTGAAAGTGAAATATTTGGTTCACTCGAAGAGGAATCAGTGGAGATTGACTGCATTGATAAGCGAGGTGTCTGTCTTACAAAAATATTTTATAATTGTACTGCAGGATTTTATTTGAGTGTAATGTTTTCTTTAATATATTTTTCAAGTGTCTTTGAGAGAAGAGGCTGGCCTCTCCAAATTAAAGCAAGTTGTTTTTCCAGACACTGCAGGTCAAACTAATTTGGGTGTTGGAAGTTCATTCCTCCAGAGGTTCAAGAAATTTAAAACTGAACCTAAATGTATGTTACATATCATGACTACATTTCCTGCGTACCATTCATTATTTTTTGCCCTTGTGTTGCCTAATTTAACATGGGTGGTATTTCTTTTCAAACATTTTCCAGGTCCTGTTATAATGAAAAATGTGAAAAGTTCTTCCAAAATTGCTGAAACTGCTGATGAGAAAGGTGAAATTAAAATGCTTCAAATATGAAAAGGGTCTATGGTAAGATTCTACTTCCTCTTTTATTATTACTTTTTCTTTCTTTCCAGAAAATGAAAATGAACCTTCTCTGGGTGGTGGAAGTACGTTTCTCCAGAAGTTCAAAAAATGTAAAACTGAACCTAAATGTATGTTGCATACCATGGCTACATTTCCTGCTTACAATTCATTAGTTTTTGCGTTTTGCTTTGCCTGATTTTTGTTTAATTTTCAAAAAATTTCCAGGTCCTGTTATAATGAAAAATGTGAAAAGTTCTTCCAAAATTGCTGAAACTGCTGATGAGAAAGGTGAAATTAAAACGCTTGTAATGAACACTGTGGAAAGCTCTTTTCAAAATGCAAATCAAAATAAAGATTTTGAAACTATTGATGTGAAAGGTAAGATTAAAATTCAATTATGAAAAGGTTATATTTTGAAATTATTTGATCCCTCTTTATTTTTTCCAGTTTTGGAACTTGTGTTTTCATTTAAATTAATTCTATGTTTATTTTCTAGACAAAGGCAAAAAGAAAATGAGGCGAGTTTTAATATTTGATGAAGAAATTGAAAATCTTTGTACAAATCAATCAGGCAAAGATGCAATTCGTAGAATTATAAGGAGCATTGCATCCAAAAAACCCGATGCAGAAATGAACTTGTCCCTTATGTCTCATCCTCAAGATGTTATCAATGCTATTGAAGGTTTTAATGTTGGTGACAAAACAAAGCACTTGTATTTCACTTATGCCGTTATGGCCTGTAAAACTCTTGAAATGAATTTCAATGACTTAAAGCTTATTCGAGATTATCATAATGCTAATTACAAGCACTGTGCGAAGTCAATCAACCCAAGGCAGTCATCAGGTCCAAGGAAATCTTTTATTGAAGTGCATAAGGATAAGCTCTATAATTTCCTGCTTCAAGTTGAAGAAAAAATGAAGGAGGAAAAGATCCCAATAACATTGAAACCTCATTCAAATCTTGCAAAACTGTGGACACGTGTTGTGGGGTTCACGGTTATTTCTCTTCAAGAGGAGGTTGGGGCAGCATTTGCTCTTGGCCTAGCAAGAAAAGAGATATCGCAGGCAGTCAAACATGGTGTACTCTATGAAATCAAGACATCTAATAACAGAAAATACTGTAGTATTATGGTAACATTAACCTAACCAGGTTACAGCAGAATACCCTCAGTCACGGCCACTAGTGATCACTATGGATGCGACACCTACACTCAGACCCCTGAACCTTTAATTGTTTTACGATCGCCTTGTTCTTAATTGAAGTCAGTTAATGATGATAAAGATGAAACCAGTCCAAGCATGCCTACTCCATCAATTTTAAATGAAATCCCTCTGAACGAAGGGGCTGGC
>NW_026267365.1:97673-100790 GCF_000697945.3 Frankliniella occidentalis | reverse complement strand
CCCATGAACAAACTCTACCCAAATTGGGTTAGAAAGACAATGCAGGATATCCATGAAGTAGTTGCACATATGAGCAGAAAAGCTGCAAACAGAATGAAAGCTTACTATGACAGAAATGCAACACTTTCACCATTCAAAGCAGGGGACAAAGTTTACTTGTATTACCCCAGAAAAATAAAAGGCATATCGGCTAAACTAATTTCTAGATGGGAGGGGCCTTACGTGGTCACAAACATAATAAATGACTGCAACACGAGAATAGAGAGGGCAGACAACCCCGATAAAAAGCTAATCGTCCACATAGATAGGCTAGCAAGATGTCCAGACGAAGCCGACGACAACAACAACAACATCGCTAGCGCTTGGTTGTTGTTTACGGAATGAGCGCAACCATCTTAGCACTCGAAAAAAAAACTCGAACCCGATCTAGCGGCGCGAGAAAACCAAATCGGAACCGGTCGCTAGGAAGCGGGTACCGGGTACCAATCGGTTGCTAGGCAATCGGGTAGGTCGCTAGGCAACGGGTAGGCTTAACCAAAACAAAAGAAGGCTACTGACGCTATCCTAAGCCTAACGGTGATTCCCTGCGTACCCATCAGTGACGCCAGGACGGTTTTAGTTTCGCTGGACTCTAAACTACTACAAAGTGAATTTCCGTGTGAAAGTCTAAAAATGGAAGAAATACCCTCGAAGAAAAGAACCTTCAGAGGATTACAAGTCGCAGTGCCAAAAAGGAAGGAATCTAGTAAAATATTGGAAGCCGCAGGGCCGCTCAGGGGAATACCCGAAACCAAGCCAGTAGATCGGTCTAAACTAGATCAAATTTTGGAAAAAGTGAGAAGGTCTATGGAACAGGACGACAAAACTGTGCAAGCCAAAAAGGCAAAACTATTGAACCCGGAAGCCGATCCCAATCGCAGGAAAAAGGCAAAAGCCTCAGCCTTAAGGAGAGCCGCGGCCCGGATGACTCAGAAGGTAAGCAAAAGTGTCCAGATGAGAGTCTTTTAAAGAAAAGGGGGAAGGAAAGATACCAAAAATTGGTGAATCTGTTACAGAATTTGCCAAAGAAAATGCCTCAAGAGATTGTGGCTTTCCCTGTGAGCCAGGCAGGCTCGTCCGGTCAGGGGTCATTCCCTGACTCTCCCATGGAGAAGTGTGTGTTCTCCAATCACATCAAAAAAATGGTACAAGAAAAAGGAAATCTGGCCTTCCCTAGGGAAGGGCCAGATTCCCTAATGTGTTTACCCATCACATGCAGAAAAATGGTGGAAGACCCGGAAGCTGTACTCGAAGAGGATTGGTACACTCATCATCCTATCACAGCAGCAGAATACATGAGCCTGCCAAGCACCTCCAAGTTCAGGGAAGCAAGAGAAAAAGACTTGGATTTCCTGCCACCAAAGATGAGGCAGCATTACGCTAGCCAAGCGTTTGTACCACCCATGATTACAAGAGAATTCCTGTCAAGCGACAGTGAGAAAGAAAGTGGGAGCGAAGAAGCAGAGGAAAGTGCTGTCAGTATAGCAGAGAAGCTGCTACCCGAGCTAATACTGTCAGACTCAGACACAGAAGGAAACATAATCGAGAAAAGAGAAATAGAAATGGAAATGGAAGAACTGGAAGCAGAAATCAAGAAGGTAGATGTGGCGATGGCAGAGGATGAGAGCATGGAAATAGACAGCAAACTAGAAGAAATAGAGGGCCAAATGCAAGTAGAAGAAGCAGCAATCAGAGAATTAGAGAAAAAGTTAGAAGAGAAGCGCTCAAACAAGGAAATGATTTCTGGAGGATTAAAGCTCGACATGCAATGGAAACTAGTGCCACTTACCTTGAGCATTGAACCAAGTGGAAGACAGGAATGGATGGACAAGATTTATAAAGAACGAGATGAAGTCAAGACTACCTTAAAATGGCATCCGAATGATCCACGTAAGGATACAAGATGTAGGAAGTGCAGACAGCGATATCACACTGCCAAGGATTGCCCAAATTAAGGTTTGGTTATCTCGTCTAACTACTATTTAAAACTTTTAGTTAAATCATCCAAGTTCTGTTGACACTGTATCTCAAGTGCCAAACCAAACTTAAGTTGTGATAAAGTTCCTGTCAAACTACAAAATTGTTCTATTAAAGTTCAAATGTTAATCAAGTGCCAAGATTAATTGTTCTTAAAGTTGTTAAAAGACTGTAAATCGTTTCTGTTCTCAAGTACAATCAAAGCGTTCCTTTTACTTGTGATAAATTGTGTTGTAGTGCCAAAGCAAAGTGCTGTACTAAGTTAAGTGTTCATGCTCAAAGTGCAATAAAATCAATGGAAAAGATAAAGGAGTTTCAATCCAAACACCAAAAATTATAAGAACAAGGTTTATTATACAGAGATCACATAAAATGAGTCAGTCAGATAAAATAAGTTAAGTCGATCCGATAAAATAAGCGAAGCCGCCAGTCAATCAAGATAAAAGCGAAGCTAAATCAGGTATAACAAGTAGATCATGACAAATAAAATCAATATTCTCTTGGAGAGAAATAACGAAGCATAAAACTTAAAACTAGCAGTTAAGAGTCAACGGATCACACTAAAGACTCGAACGATACAAATCATTAAACTAAAGACTCAAACGATACAAATCGTTACACTAGGGACTCAAGCGATAAAATTACGAAACAAGGACTCAAAGGATGAGCTCAAACAATAAAATAAAAAAAAAACTAAATAGGGATGGACCAGTCAGCAAAAACAAAGAGTAATGACTAATATCACATCTGAAAAGAGGAAAAGAAAGTTTAGAACAGAGGACAAAAAGGACGAGGAAAGGGCAGGAGAAATAGAAAGACACTAACCTCACTCCTCCCGAGCCGGCTCACCCTCGTCCGGTGAAGAGTCTGCGAGTCGCATGATCTCAGTCTGCAATAGAAAAAGGAAAACATTGAAACAACAACAGACAACAAAAATTTCAACAACTAAAACGGCTAGAACTTCAGTCTTTTGTAACAATAACGGCCGGTAAGCACAAAATCGGGTGCGGCGTAAGGGGCGCAAGGCCCACATCAAACAACATCCTCGCCGTCCTCAAGAGCACAATGGTAATGCAGAAAAACTACCACGGACATGGCGAG
>NW_026267365.1:93439-97623 GCF_000697945.3 Frankliniella occidentalis | reverse complement strand
GAGGTCGTCAACATGGTCGACGTCGCCGACGCGCCCAACGTGCTCGTGGCGCAGGAGTATGGACGAGGAAGAGGAAGAGGTGGACGTCGAGGCCGTGGACGAGGACGAGGACGTGGCCGTGGACGAGGCCGCGGGCGGTACCGACGAGTTATGGAGTTCGTTATCGAGGAAGGTGACGGCCATCAACTTGCACAAGAGCGACGACGAGGAGATCGAGAACGACGACCACCCCGACGTTTTCGCGAAGAAGGACAGGAGAGAGAAGCACTACAAGGTGCGGGGCCAGCGCCGCAAGGGCAGCAGGTCCTGGAAGTAAACCCAGAACAGCAGCAGGGCGCTGGAGTGCGTCAAGGCGCCGCGGCGCACCAGGGACAGCAAGTCCACGAAGAGGACCTCGTAGAAGAGTATGAGTACGAATACGAGGAAGACGAGCTCCAGGGTCCGGACCGAGAATATGGAAGGCATCGTCGCCGATGGGCGCCGCTCAAGTAGAGGTAGAGGAGGCTGGTCAGGCCAGTCGGACAAGGACATGGTTTGCCACGTGTGCAACAGGAAGGGCCACAGGGCCGCTAACTGCTGGCACAACAAAGGCAGGACCCCCATAGAAGACATAGTCTGTCACACCTGTGGCAGAAAGGGTCATATGGCGCGGAACTGCCGAAGTGGAGCTGGCAGCAGCAAGGGAAGCTCCGGAAGCTCAGGCTTCGCCATGCCCAACGTGCCACCTGACCTCTACAAGGCCACCATGCAGTGGTTCTTAAGCCAACAGAATGACTCTCAACCCTCTACCAGCAAGGGCAAGAGTCCCTATGTCCCCAAGGACAAAGAAAAGGACTCGGAAAACTAGAGTCAACTTCCATTGAAACGGTGGGAATGGAGGTTGAGGAAAAGACTGATAATGTAAAACCACCGGTGACCAAGACTCCAGATTTTGTTAATTTAACAGAGCTTTCTGACTCTGAAAATGAGCTTGACGGTCACCGGGAGTTATCTTGTAACGTCTGTAATACTAGTAATGTTAATTCAGCACCAATGATAAAATGTACAATTTTGAATAAAGTACAAAAAGTTTGTTTAGATACTGCAGCTGTTATTACAGTAATCCCCAGAACAAGAGACCTCCCAGTAGCAAAGCTCAAACTGAAAGGAGTTACGTCACACAAAGCAAGTCTTAATGGACCAGCAATGACGACATTTGTAATCGAAGGACAGAAATTCGAACACATGACCTATGAGGCAGACATCAAGGAACACATAATTGGCATAGATTTCCTGCATAAGTTTGATGCAGTGATTAAAATCAAAATGCAAGTTGCAGAGATTGGAGAGGGACACGACAGGATCACAATTCCATTCACTCCAGATGAGTCCAAGTTTGCAAAGTTGTACACCACAGGCAGAGTTGTCTACCGTATAAGAGCGGAGAGCAACTTTACATTGAAACCATTTGCAGAGAAAGAAATTAAGACACAATTAAGAGCGGATTCGATAACTGATGAGTCGGTTAGGGGAAGAACTGACGACTGCCCTAGAGGAAAAAAACAACTGGGAATTGCTGACGTTTTACTGAAAGTTAGCTAAAATATCAGCTGACATTTGGCGGATTTTAACTAAGATTGACTGCGTTTAGCGGCGTTTTCCAGCGTTTTCACTAAAAATTGCAGACTTTTGACTTGCGTTCTACTGAGGGCTTTCCCTGTAACAGGAGTGCACTGATATTAGCTGAGTACCTCGGCTGTGTTTTAGCTGCGTTTTACCTGGCGGTTGACTAACTTTAACTGATATCGCCTAAGAGGAACTGAAGGCGCGACTGATGTTATCTGTCACTTACCCTGAAGTCTACTGAAAAGCTTTGCTGCACTTGACTGACTTTTGCTACATTTTAACTATACTTCGAAAAAAAGGGAAAAAAAATGCGTATTTGAACCTTGAAATATCAGGACGGAAGTCGACACTCTAGACCACTACGCTATACGCATCTGTCTGGGTACGACTGGTCGTGGTAGAGTGACTCTCTGACTATATGACGGGTGAACTGACTTTCGACTGATATTGACTGATTTTTAACTGAATGTCACTGCGTTGCGAGCAGTCAGAACCCCCTACGGAGTGAAGGTCTTCGAAGAGAAATTTTCTAAGTCCAGCCCTCTGGTAACAAAGGAGCAAACCTTCAGCTCAACGCAGTCACAAACTTTAACTGCATGTAGCTATAAAATGACTAATCTTGCTGGAGCGTGTACTCTCGCAAAAGTTAGTTACGACATAGTCAAATTTTAGTTAAGGGGGACGACTGACAGTTACTAAATTTTGAATATATTTTACTGACATGGCGCTTATGCAAAAGCCGTCTAAAACAGAGGCAAAATATAGGATCTTTGGCTGACTGATAGTATTTGTACTTCGACTGAAAGAAGAATCGGTCGGTATCAGCTCGAGAGAATGTATTTCCAGTGACTCTTGGTCACGTCCGCAGTCGAAAAGCAGCTCTGTTTAGTTGAACTTCAGTATGAAAATGTGACTGCTTTTAGCTGTAAAATAACTGATGCATAGACTGCGTTTTGGCTGATTTCACGTTAGCTAAACTCAAATTAAAATGCCGGAATAATCCGGGAAAATCTTCTTATCCCAGTCCCAGTTAGTAATTCGCGGCCAAAAGCAGTTCGCTCAGTTCATCTGCAGTTAGATAACGGCAATCCTCAGTTATCTTTTCCTCTAGGGTGTCCAGGTAGTGGTCAGACTCAGGATTATAGCCGAGGTGAAAGGAGCCATTCCCAGAGCAGGGTGGTTCTAGAAACCAAGGTGGTTAATCAAGAAGTGCTGACAGACTCTGGAAGTAGCAAGGCTCAAGAAGCCAAGGGTACCCAAAATAAAGAGAGAAACCAGTTATCAGGAGAGACTAAGTTAGGAGTATTTGTTTCGAATCAAGCATTTGGAAACAAGGTTTCAAAGCTACCAACAGGGGTAGTAGTACAATCAGGAATTGTCCCGTGTGTCTCAGCACCAATCACTGTGACCATGCAAAACTTTGGGGATAAATGCGTCAACATACCCAAGTATGCAGTACTAGGGGAGGTATTTATATTACACCCAGAGGAATATGAGAAAGAATTTATTGGAATCTCGGAAGAAGAAGAGGAGGGGGAGGAGATTGGTGGAGAGGAAGATACAGAGGATACAGCACAGGTAAATGTGGTACACCATGAGACAACTCAGTTCGTAGATGCAGAATATAACACGACACCAAGTATGCCAGAGATTAAGGAGAGTGAACCACTCCCTAAAGATCTCCAGGCATTGGTAGACAAGTGCACCGAACTGTCTGAAACAGAAAGACAAGAGTTAGCTAAATTGTTAAGAAAACATCATGACATCTTTGCCAAGGATGACACTACTTTTGGTAAATGTCCCTGGACAAAATTTCGAATAGACACAGGTGACCATCCACCCATCAAGCAGACAGCAAGGCCCATACCCATACACTATAGGCAGGCTGTAATGGAGACCATTAAAAAGTATTTGGAACAAGGGGCCATCATACCCAGTCAATCAGCCTGGGCTTCTCCAATTCTGTGTGTAATGAAAAAGACTGGAGAAGTAAGGGTCTGTATTGATTACAGGGCATTGAATGCAGTCACCAGGGTCCCAGCCACACCTATACCAAGGGTACAGGACTTGTTGCATCTTATGGGAGGCAAAAAGATGTATCATGCTTTTGATTTAGCCCATGGATACCACAACCTTGAGATACATCCAGAGGATCAACCCAAGACGGCTATAATATTACCGGAAGGTCTGGGACTTGCACATAGACAGTTTGAGTTTACCAGGCTAAGCTTCCGGCTGGCTGCAGCACCAGGTGCCTTCCAGTATATTACTGACCGAATCATCACTCCAGCCCTCGAGAAAAACCCTCAAAATGATCTAGGAGACACAGTGTCAGTATACCTTGATGATATCTGCATAGGTGGGGATAATTTCCCAGAAATGTTGCAAAGATTAGAAGCTGTATTCAACAGGATCAGAGCAGCAGGTTTCTTGCTTAAAGCAAAGAAGTGCAAGCTATTCCAGCCAGAAGTTTCCTATCTGGGGCACAGGTTGTCTGAAAAAGGAATAAAAACAGACCAAAATAAAATAGAGAAAATAATGAGTTGGCCAGTACCAACTAATGTCAAAGAGGTAAGATC
>NW_026267365.1:87355-88399 GCF_000697945.3 Frankliniella occidentalis | reverse complement strand
ATATGAGGGATCGAAGACGATCCACCACATACTTCTTGTTGTAGCTTGGATGCACTTCGCACAAATCTAGAAAAGACACCCAAAGTCAAGCAACCCGAGACGCTCGAACAGCCCAACTGAAATCCAGGCGCATCAAAGGATTTAAAACTGATACTTACTTTCTCGACAGCCTGGTTGAACCCTGAATAATGATTGATCAACACTTGGCACTGGGGTAATTATAGGGTAAAACAGAAAGAAAAGACGGAGCACCGGTAGCGGCTTAAACAGAGTCAAGACAAGATGGCGAGTGACCGTTGGAGGGAGTTGGCGCCAAAGCGCAGCGTCCCCACGGAAGGAGGGGAAAAGGAAGGAGTGGAGGTAACCCACTGCGCATGAGCGGCGCGCGCAGCCGAGTATGAGAATAAAAGAGGAACGCTGCCAGAACACTCTGAGCAGGCGGAGAGAGAGGACGGCTAGCAGAACAGCACTAGCCGAGATATAAAGTTCTAAACCAAGGAATTGGATAAAAAACCAGAATAATTAAACACGTCAAGACTCAAGACAACGCTGGAATCAAAGGAAAATCACCAATCAACGCAGGCAGAGGAAGATCAACGCTGGATTAGATACGCGGAGCATCTTTATTTTAAAAGCTAAGTATTCTTAACCTTCAAGAGGTTAATAAGAAACGTGGTAGTGTTCAAAAATCAAAGGTGTCACGTAGATAGGTCTAGTCAGTCGTGTAGGAGACACCTAGGGCCAGTTAATTACAGCCCAAGGCAAAGGTTTAAGTGGTCAACAAATACTGTTCCAGGATTATTTGTGTGTTTCAGGTACACTGGTAACACCTTTCTCCCACAGCAAGTTCACATCAAGATTAATTTGAATTTTAAAGGCATGGAACTCCGTGGTTGATCTCCTGAATAGATTTTTAAACTACTATTGATAGCAAGTTGATAGTGGTCCGGCAAGGAATCATACTAATGCATTGCTACATGCTAGGAGGGAAGTCAATTTCTTTTTGTTTGCACACCGAGCCAGACTAGTAGGTTTGAATAAGCC
>NW_026267365.1:85718-87120 GCF_000697945.3 Frankliniella occidentalis | reverse complement strand
ACTAGTGATCACTATGGATGCGACACCTACACTCAGACCCCTGAACCTTTAATTGTTTTACGATCGCCTTGTTCTTCTTGTTGTTATGCCAAACACTGAATAAATAGAGGCGCGAGCCTTCGACTCGTCGCCATTTACCACTCATGCGATCTGTTGTTCACATGATCTTGGCTCTCCCAAAACCCCCAATACTACAATACGTATCACGGGCCCTGTATTTATGCTTAAAAATATACTTGCGATTGCGGAGTTACAGAACAGCGCTTTGTGAAGATGTTTTTGTAAACATAAAAGGACAACCATTTGAACCTACCGACTTTCAAAGGTATCTACCTGAAATCCCTGCTAAAATGAAATTCAAATAGATTCCACTATATATATGTAATAATTACATCACTGATGTAAAACATCAACAATGTATTACATCAATAATTACATCAAAGTCTGAATGTATAGTGTATATTTTATATCATTATTACTACATATCATTTGATGTAATAATATTACTCATCCCCACTTACCAAATGGGTCCAAGGAGAATTGTTACTGCGATTCGTTATTGTTTTCTAGGAAATAGGAATAGTTATCTATCACTGTATCACTGTGATCTTTGAAAACCTGTACCATTTGATTGCATTAAAATACATTGAAGTACACCATTTTTCAATTGTTTCAATTGTAACTTTTCCAAATAAGGCATCAAAGCCAGAGAAAAACATGACAGGTCAAAATAGATAAAAAAACAATTTGAAGAGAATATGATGTTAAAAATACATCACAGACATGTTCTGGACATCCTGAACTCAGCTTTACATCAAAGAAATCCATCTATGATGTTTTTACTACAAAACTAAATTTTGTGCTGAGTTCAACCTAAGACAGACTTCAGTAGGGATCAGTTATTGATCTTCCTTAAAATTATTCTCTGTTATTTTAGGAGACTGATAAAATTGGCAATGACATTCATTCCTTCAGCGTGTATTCAATTTCGACTGCTCTATCTACTCATCCAAAGTGAGAAGGAAAAAAATGTGACTCTGTTGGGTATGTTAATGTTTGGAAAACGTGAGTTCTTAGGCATTTCATATTTTGTTTCCCATCTGCCTTTCAGAAACATCATGGTTTTGTCCTCCTACCCATCCAATTGCCAGCTCAAGACTCAAGAAAGTTACCAAATTGTCTAAGGTCTGTTATTGATGGAGCCCGAGTTTACTAAATGTACTTTGAAAGTTTGGTAACACATTACATACATTATCAAAAACTATGAACATGTATGAGGGACCATTTACGGATCTACTCATAAATGATCGGTCCGGTTACGTTTCTCATTGACGCAGCCCAGTGCCCACAAAATTTGTGAGTAGTTATTGCATTGCTAAACTTCCAATTTACATTTAGCAAA
>NW_026267365.1:70414-84568 GCF_000697945.3 Frankliniella occidentalis | reverse complement strand
CCCTCCAGACAGGGGACCCTCCAGAACCTACCCATATTTACAATTTTGTGGGTTCTGTTAGTTAAATTATTGATACAAGCACAAACACCAAATCAGAAATACAGCAATTTTTTTTCCAAGCTCATTTAAATTTTTAACGTAATTTTTTTCTAACATTCTCACACTGCCAGTCTCAGCAACCTCGGCAATAAATCTATCTACCAAGGATTTTACCACTGTCTTCCATACCACCACTTAATGGAATCTCTTCCATTTACGGAAACCCTTCCGGCATATGGAACATGTTCTTTTGTGTTGCTTCCACCCAGGGCGTGATAACTTTAAAAAACGTTATTTCACTTTTTTGGCATTATCTTTTGAACGGGAAGACACATGAGCGTGAACGAGTGATTAGTAGAAAGATGAACGTTCACTGAATTTTCGTTACCCTATCATCGGAAGTCCTCAGACTACTCCTTGTGCCCTAAAATAATTTTCGTTCCAAAACCATTCAACGTTGAATGGTTTTGGAACGAAAATTATTTTAGGGCACAAGGAGTAGTCTGAGGACTTCCGATGATAGGGTAACGAAAATTCAGTGAACGTTCATCTTTCTACTAATCACTCGTTCACGCTCATGTGTCTTCCCGTTCAAAAGATAATGCCGAAAAAGTGAAATAACGTTTTTTAAAGTTATCACGCCCTGCTTCCACCGTGTGATGCAAGGTTCAAAAAAAACATGCCCACATGCCAGAAGGGAATCCGGGGCCCTGCTCAAGCAGATTCTGCACATTCCTGGTAGCAAAAGAAAGAATTAAGGTCTGTCTTCAGGCCTTACACTACAGTTGAACCTCTAGTTCAAAACATAATGTTTTTGGTTATTTTATGAGTCACAACGATTGAGGCGATGCAAACTAGGTAATAATTATGTACGTAAGTTCTGTTTGAAACAAATCGACAAACAAACAAAAAAAGGTCTGGAACCTTTGGGTTTGTAAATGAGGAACGACACTTTTCATGCTTGAGCCATTTGTCCTAATTATCACTTAACGCGCAAGATTTCAGAAGCTAGGATAATGATAAAACATTCCCGTAACTTCTAAAATGTTTGAGGAACATGTTATTTTGGGCTGAAGTTACGAAAAAAGAAGAAAATTATTTGAAACAAGAAAGTCATGAGCATATTTACAACAATGTTTATGTCTACAATATGCTCAAAAATGCTTGTTTTCAATAATTGGCTGAGCGATTAGTGAAGCCTATTACTCCAGTGTAGATCAAAAAGTTTCGTGTCTGTCTGTGTCTGTCTGTCTGTTTGTCTGTCATCACGATAACTCGAGAACGAATTGAGCTACCGACCTGGGATTTTTAGGGTCGTTTTGTGTCATAACAAGCAGGCCCGCCCTTCCGCCAAACGGAGTTGCCAGCTCCACTTCGCCGCGCCGGCAACTCCGTTCGGCAAGAGTCGGGCCTGCTTGGCCTGCCGGCGGCGATGGTCGGGCCTTCGGCCCGACCATTTCAGTCGCGCTGTTTACTGAAGTGCATCATCAAATACATAATGTGACCGGTAAATCACTTTGCATATTTGAGTAAAAATAAAGCGTCCTGTGGGGGGCCTGCGGTCCTAGAAAATTTGCTCCTTGGACATGACAAAAGACTGTAACGGGGCAACACCGTGACTACACCCCACCCTTCTGCTTGGCTTACAAATAATTAACCCACGCAGTTTCTAGATCAGAGGTTCCCAACCTCGGGGTCGCGACCCCATTTGGGGTCGCGAGAAGAAATTTTGGGGTCGCGGCGGGGGGCCGGGGGTCGCCTGGGGTCGCGGCCAGGCCCCCACTGGACCTCACCGAAGGGGTCTTCCTGTGCGAAAATATGGAAAAACCGCTGGTTGTTTGGCGCTTCCGAGCCAGTTTGAGTTGAGGTAGGCGCACAGCCGGTGGTTTTTCCATGTCTCCACAGGAAGCGGTCCAGCAGCAGGCAGGCCGCGACCCCAGGTATACCTAGTAAACCCTTTGGCCGCGGGAGCACGGTAGACGGGAAACCCGGAGGGGTGTGAGTGAGTATGCAGCGAAACACATTCTCTCGTAGCATCCTACTTTCTGCTTTATTATTATTTAATAAGTATTTCTCTAAGAAATTTTAGGAATGCGAACATCTGCAGTTTCAATGGGGAGGGATAATTTTTGTACCTAGGTAAGATGTGTCTTTGCTCACACCTGCATCAGATACACATGTATTTGATTTAGATGTGCACAAAGACACATCTACTCTGTACAAAAATTGTCCCTGGCCATTTAGTGTGTGTGAGCTAACGACAAATTAAAAACCTATCAAAGGAACAACATTCAATTCTATCAAAATCAATATTATTATTGTTTTTTAGGGGGGGGGCTGGGGTCGCGTGGGGTCGCGATGTACACTCCATGGGGTCGCGAAAAAAAATTAGGTCCTTTTTGGGGTCGCGAGCAAGAAAAGGTTGGGAACCGCTGTTCTAGATTGTATATTGTTTGTCAAACGGTCCTAAAACTTGACTTTCTGCTATTGCTTTCAATATATCCACCTCTAGGGCCGAAACAGTAAAAGATACGGCTAATCCGAGGTTAGTTCCTGATTCAGAATGCGTTGTTTTGGGGGGGTACTCCCTCTGACATTTTACGATTGGACGCCTCCTTGTACGTCTTTATGTGCAACGTGGTCATTTTCGCCGTATTTTCGTCGAAAAAAGCACTCTAGCGCCCAAACGGTGCAAGATAGAGTCAAACGGACAAAATTTTCGCCCATCGGGCTCTACTTTCACGAGTTACCCCCTAGAAGACCATAAAAAAATAATTTTTTTCCTACTTTTTGGACCAACCCCTATTTCTTTGTAACCCCCTTTCACCCCCCTAGGGGTGGTTGCCAGGGCACCAGGCGTTTCGTTGTCCAGGAGTGACCTCTAAGATACCCTGAAATTTGTAGACCTCTAGCTCATCTCCTTTCTCTTACACGGACGACGGACAGACAGACAGACAGACACGAGAGCGGTTGCATAAGCCCGCTTTAATGCTTTTTTAAAAGCAGAAGGGCGGGCTAGCAGGCTAAAAAGACACATCAAGTTCGAAGAAGAGCATTCTAGCCCAAAAATTGGATTTAAAAAAATCAAAAACCACAGGTCCCAAAAATGACGTTTTTTAAAACAATTTATTATACTGTTCCCTAAGGGGTAACTCCTCTAAGTAGAACCCTGAGGGCGAAAATTTGGTCCATTTTGCTCTATCTTTAACCGTTTAGGCACCAGAGGAAGTTTTCTACACGAAAATGACCGCAAAACATTTTTATGTTTCTTCTCAGATATTTGATGGTCTCCGGTGGGGCAACTCGTTAAAATAAAACCCCGAGGAACAAAACTTGTGACTTTTGGGGCCGCAGGCCCATTTTCGACCCTGCCCTTCGCCTGACTCGGGTGTCAGCGCCCCAGGCCTAGGTAGATGTATGCCAGGCGCGTCGCAGCGTAACAGTGTTTCGTGAGATATCGCGAAGCCTGTTACGCGAGACGTGGTCTGGCGTACATCTACCTAGTTATTTTTAAGCTGTTTTCATTGGTTGACCTGCCCTCCAAATATTTTATTAGTTTTATTACTAGGTTTATTACTATCCTGGCTGCTAAAATCTTGCGTGTTAAGTGATAGCTTGAACAAATGACTAGAAAACGAAAAGTGTTGTTCCTTTACAAACCTCAAGTTTCTGAAACTTATTTCGTATGATTTTTTTAAAAAGGGACATACCTACATAATAACTGCCTACTTTTGATCACCTGCGTTGTTTCAATTCAGAAAATACAAGTTTAAAACTAGGGGCTTTAATTTTATGTTTACACAACCGCGTCATGTTTCCACTACAGCTGCAGGTGGGTAGTGGACTTCCCTCTCCGGCTGTCTGTCTCTCTCGCACACACCAGGCCGCGTGAATGCAAGAAAGACAGCCGGAGCAGGTAGTCGACTGTCCACCCGCCGCGCAGTTGTAGTACGAAGACTTACCTCCATTTGGGTCGTCAGTTTGGACCCGAAGTGGCTGTAGAGGGCTTCTGCTAAAGGGCGGGAATGAGTTTGGTGGGGGGGGGGGCGGCCACCGCCGCCTGCATCGAGCAGGGAGGCTGCACCAGGTGCGACTGCCGGAACTCCTGAAGGGCTGGGTCTTCTTCCGCCGCCGCCTGCCAAGGCGCGAGAGGGTGGTGAGCGCGCGACCCAGACGGGCCTGGTTGGCTCGGGCCCGCTGCACTGCTGCTGGCGCTTGAGATTGCCTGGCTCGATGTGCCCGCCTCGATTGCCCGCGCTCCCCTCCGCAAGAGGCTCTCCAGGTCTAAGAAGGGAAGAAAAAAATTATTCTAGTGAATGCCACTCTAAATGTGATTAAGGGAAAATTTTGTTACTGATGAGGGGACGTCTGTACACATCTAGATTGGATTTTTGATCCTAAAATCAGACAAGTTGTGTAAATTTTCACACAATTTGTTTAGTTATCGACAAAATTGCATCCTTCCTGGATGTGCACGAAAACGTCCCCAAATTAGGAAGAAATTCGCCCCTTTACATTTCTAGTGTACCAAGCGGAAAGTAGAAGACAAAAAAACTGACAATTTACTTACGGGCACGTACTTCCATGCCCTTACACCGCTTAAGGGCCTGAAAGTCAGCACCACCGTTGGTTGTTGGTCCTACGTCCGGAAAAGAGTCTTCTGTAAAGACAAAAACGATCCTTATAAATACAGGCGCTTTGTAGACCACCGTGAGGTGGGTTGCCTACGCACTGGCGTGCAGCCGTGGAAGGCGAGGGGGTAGCTGTGGAAGTGACAAAAGGCAACCTGCCACCGCTCCCCCCTCGCATTTCGCGCTCGCTCGCCGGTCAAGCTGTCGCGTATTTATACACGCGGTACAGACTAAAATCTTCTGAACATTTTCATTTATAGCTTATACTGAGTTCAGTAAACATTCTCGGCTTACGCATTTAATACGCCAGTATGAAGAAATTGTTCAAACTGGCCTCTTAAAAACTGGCGTGCCACCAGTAACGGGACAGTCCAGATCCAATAGCAAATCCAAATAATTTCAAAATATATTGGCGCTAGGGCTTGTATCTTTAAATTCAATAAGGTAGCAAAATAAGACTGTAAATATGTTTATCAAAACTGGAACGTTAATCAGCAATATCGTAACGGCAGCCTTTACCAAAACGGGATACTTTCACCTTCCCGTACAGGCACGGACTGTCTAATAGATAAATTCACCCAAAAAGAGACGGAAAATGATGCTAGAACCAGCATTGAAATTGAGCTCTAATAGGGCAGGGGTTCGGGCGCTGCGAGACTCAAGAGGCTTAAGTGGTGGTCGGCCGGCTCATTGTGACCAGGCGCGGGGCGCGGCATAGCAAATCCTGTAAATGTTTACAACTTCAGCAGAGCGATAAAAGGGACTGCCACCGGGCCTAGCAAGGACGGGTGGAACGGGGACGGAAAGCCTTCCCTCACATCCTCCCAAAATATTTTAACAAGACAGCAAGACAAGGGACTGTCTAAAATTGCGTAAGCCGAGCATGTTTGTAGAACTCAGTAAGCCATGAATGAAAAAGTCATTCAGAAGATTTTAATGTGTACCGGGTGTCCCGGCTCTCACATGCCAGTACGTTGGGTTGCCTATGCACTGGCAGCAGGGGCTGCAGGCGCGGGGCGGGTGGCGGAGGAGTGGGCGCCGCTGGACACCTGGTACAAATCAATATTTTGCACTTACCATCGCTGGAAATGACCTCAGGCTCGTCCTGAGCCTGGGGAGCAACTCGAGTTGCTGGATTCTCCCCCAGCCACCACCCCGCGTTGAGCGGGGGCGACCAGGAGTGGAGTTGGCAGAGGTGGAGTTAGCAGAGGCGGCGGCGGTCATTGCTTCCATTGCTGCTGAAGCGAACCCGTCCGCCGCAGTTAAGGCTATTGTCAAGGCTGAAACAGCAGCCATGGCGGCGGAAATCTTGGCCAGCATCTTGGCCATGGCCTCATTAAAGTCGGCAAGCTTTGAAAAGTGGAAATCAGAACGTGAGACCTCAACAGATTGTGAATGTGTCCTTATGCCACGCCGCCGTCACAAGAGTGCGCTGATTGCCCAACTGAAGTTCTATTGTCCCACCGCCGCCCCGCCCGTCGCCAAAACGTAAACGATTTGCAAATTTGGAACGCGTTAAACTATACAGATCTGATCAGGCAGGTCAAGGGTTGAAGGGCGAGTGTGCGGTTTGGACCTCGTTGACAGCGCGTCGGACTGGGTCTGGGTACCGACAACGCCCGGTGGCATGGCACCGAAGGGCACCTGAGGGGTACCCTGTCTGAGCCAGAAAAATGCTGTTCACAACACAAAATAGGATTTGATGTCGAAAATTTAACGAACATTTGTGCGTTATAGGGATTCAGTGTGTGCTGTCCAAAACAGCAGTCGTATACGTTGATGCAGCCCCGGTCGTGTTTCGCTCTGTGTCAGAGCCACGGCAAGACAGTGTTGCGGGATCGCATTCCCTAGGGGCCATGGTGTCTTACGGGTGGACCGAGTACGTAAACCCGCCACAACGTGCGCAGGCGCGGACCGCAAGCACAATGCATACTTGTGGGAAAAAACGCATCGATGCGATACTGAGATTCCACATCGATTCCACGTAACATTCAACGCGAAACGTCAACAATACAAACACGCTGGCTGTGGCAATTTCACTAAACTAGGTAGATGTACGCCAGACCACGTCTCGCGTAACAGGCTTCGCGATATCTCACGAAACACTGTTACGCTGCGACGCGCCTGGCATACATCTACCTAGGCCTGCGGCGCTGACACCCAAGTCAAGCCAAAGTCGTGAGTTGGCACTCGGCCCAAAAAGTCACAAATTTTGTTCTTCGGGGTTTTATTTTTGTTACGAGTTCCCTACTGGAGACGAACAAATATCTGAGAAAAAACAGAGAAAGTTTTGCGGTCATTTTCGTGTATAAAACTCCCTCTGGTGCCTAAACGGTTAAAGATGGAGCCAAATGGACGAAAAAGGGCTCTATTTTGATGAGTTACCCCTTAGAAAACAGTAAGAAAAATATTTTTAAAAAAATTTCATTTCGGGAATCTGTGGTTTTTGATTTTTATAAAATCCAATTTTCGAGCTAGAATGCTCTTCTTCGAACTCGATCTGTATTTTTATGACACAAAACGACCCTGAAAATCCTAGGTCGCTAGCGCAATTAGTTCTCGAGTTATCGTGCTTGCTCTCAACATTTAGAGGGCAAGTACCTGCCAGTTAAGTGGACTCGGTACATATAGGTAGCGACGAGCACCTCATACTGAGCCTGCAGCGGAAAAAGGCGATGTACCTGTCGGGCGACAAGGTAAGGCAGCATCGATAATTTAAAGAAAGGGCACGATCGAATCCAAGCCGACAACAACTATCGTCTCCCCTGTGCATGCTTGGGCTTGCGCCATGCGCCGTGCCGAGCGCAGAGAGAATCGCGGAGTAATTGAGTCGGGGGGGGGGGGGGGGGGGCCGGGTGAAAGGGGTATTCCAGGCTATCCGAAACGGAAGTAAGAAAAGAACAAACTCACTGACTTTTCTGTTTCCGTGATGGCTCTGATCGGGTGAGCTAATCACGTGTCACGACGGCGTTTCAGGTATGAAAACCTGTCAGGTCAGTTTCGAGCTCACCTCCATATTTAAGAGGCTAGAATCGGACCAAACTACCATGGCAATTTCTCATACTAAGCAGACGGAAACAGATTAATCGGTGAGTTTGTTCTTTTTCACTTCCGTTTTAGATAGCCTGGAACACCCTATTGAGCAGGGATCATCTCACCGTCATTTCGCCGGTACGCAACTTCCAGTTGTAGCCCCTGTAAGCTCCAATAGCGCCTGATAGGTAGGCAACATGGTGTGTGCAGTGCATGCGTGTACTGCAGGGTGGCCTATCCTATGTCTCGCAGGCGCCGAACTCCCATAATTTGCAAGGAAGGCAAGGAGCTGGGAGGGAAGAGTGCCATGGCAGCGATTGTCTCACTGGCTGAAGCTCCATGGTTTCACAGTGCAGCAGCGCGTCGTTCCCGCCGTTAGGCTGCAGCAGCCAAGTGTGGGTCTGCTCTGCTCCGGAGGCAAATGTCCAGAATGTCAACCACGCGTTGTGGCACAGTGCCTGCACAGCCCCACGGCCCTACCTATGGCCTGCAGCGCCGGCAGGGCCCTCATCAAAAATAACTTTGTGAGCATAGGGAACCCACCACTGCCATATTCTGTCGGGGCTTGATTATTCCTTGATGAATTTGGGAGTTTCAGATTTGTAACAATGAAATTATTCTTTGTATTTTCTTTTTTTAGTTGTGTACTACCCCAGTATTAATAAGGGCGGCCGACGACAGTGAGCGTCGCAACCAAATCCAAAAAACAATTTACTAAAATCGATAATTTAAATTTTTATAAAACTTCAAGGATCAGAGCAGATGGCAAATTTATTGTTTCATTTTTTTTCAAATACAATCTACAATGTTTGACCAGAACAAGTTTTGAGCAATGACGAGAGATAAGTTGTCAAGAATAAAGAGATTCAATAAATCATTGTTTATCAGTGAAATGAGCAATGGCAAAACTGTTGAAATTTTCGTTTCTAACTAATTTAATTTACTGTTGACATGCCTGAGTAAGTAATTCTGATACACTACAACAAGATTACAATAACATCCAAAACACATAGCTACTTACAGAACATGTAACTTAAATATTCACAGCAAAACAAACTATAAATCAGATGTTACAAGAGGCCAAACAGTCACAGCTACACGCTGGACAGTAAAATGTAAATGGTTCAAGTTCAACACACTGTCTCTTTCATCCGTACAACCAAGAGAGTTAAAGACCACCTGTAGGCGGGGCCAGTCTGCCAGTGCCCCTCCAACAGGGAGGCGCCCGGGCTTCGTTCCGCGAGACGCCTCAGGACAATGACCACAGGCGCTTGTGCTGGCGCGATCAACGCAGTGCCGATAACGATCATGCTGTACATCGACTTCGGCGAGGTAGTCATGAGAGCGCCCAGCTCATGGATGGACTGTGGGCCTCGTGGCAGGTAAAGCGGGTCAGCAGCTCTCCTTATTGATGACCTTTCTGTTGTAAGTAACCCTCGCATCGTGTCGCCTCGCAAGTAAAAGGCGACATCTTCTGGCTAGCAACATCCAATTTGATGTCTTTGATGTCTTGGGGCGGCCGCGGCCGACCCCGGGTCAGTGCCCCTCCAACAGGGAGGCGCCCTGGCTGCTTAAGTTGGGGCCAAGGCAGCAACCAAGGAAGCGGGTGGAACAGATTAGGAAGAGGAAAGCGTCTGAGCAGGCAGTAGAAGTTGATTCATACATTATTGGTGGACATTAATGTAACAATCTGCAAATAAACACACTTCTAACTTTAAGGCTGTTTTTCTCCAAACTATGATTTTGAACCTTGCGCGCATGATTCCAGGAGAACGGTTTGTTAGGTTTACATCAAATTTTTTGTGGACTTAGTACACTGGTAATACAAGTGGTTAATTTTGCACGTCAATTGACGTTTAAGTTCAAGTGTGCATTTTCTCGACACTTTGAGGTTTCTAACTATGTTATACGTCAATTGGTGTTTAAACTTTCGACACTTCCGAAACGTATAGCAGCTGCACACGCTATGGTTCCCTATTGACAGCATAGAATTGTGTGTGTCCAAGTGTGCAGCATTTAAACGTTTACAAAACGTCTAAAACTTGCACACCACGCAAGTGTGCAACTTGAGTTAAACACCAGGTAATGTGCAAAATGACAACTTGCACACGTTGGTGTGCAAATATTGCACACTTGTTTTACCAGTGTATTTCAGGCAGATTTTGATAAAGGGACGAATGTACAAACCCGCGAAGTTTTCAGGAGAAAGGAAATAAGGTTCCTTTTTGACCTGCAAGATAGCGGTTTGAAGCCACATCTTTGATAGTTATCTTAAATACTTCTTTAGTATTGCATTAAATTTTGCTTTTTAGCTTGTGCCATTATTTTGAATAGAATAGAAGATAGAAACATTCGCCAGTTTTTGCCAGGTATAAATTTTAACAAAAGGACGAATGTCCACATCCTAATCGGTCAAATTGGCGAATGTCCCTGAACAATTTGACAAATAACCCAGTACACAACCGGTTTAGGTAAGAAAAAATGCTGGCAAAACGGGACCCGGTGATCTTTGTAGAGCTCGACGAGTAGAGCAGCATATCCAAAGAAGAACAAAATCTACCGAGCCGTTTTTGAACAAATCGTGTTCAAAGTCGGCCATTTTGGATTTTTACAAGAAAAAATGAAAATGGCACTGCGGGCGCAAAAATTGGAGTATCGAGTTCGGATTTACGTCAAAATGTGCGAAATGAAACGCTCTTTCCGATTATAAAGCGTTCGTAACATTTAGGTCTATTTCACCGAGGTATTGTGGTCCAAAGTGGAAAAAACCAAAATTGGACCTGTTCAAAGTTTTCTGTTTCCAATTTTTCTCGGAAACTGGTAGGAATTTTGCATTTTAACCTTTTGTAAACGTCCAAGCCCTAACATTCAGCTTTCCACTTTCCAAAACACTGTGAGTGGGGTCTGTGCGACACATAGGGCCCGAGCTACGCGCATATAAAGAGTCGCGTGTCACCGCTCGCCGCCGCGCCGCCGGCCGGGGACGCGCGCCGCGAAGCCTGCTCCGGCCCACCCGGGCTCTGCCGTTAGCTGTTAGAACCGCCGTCATTTAAAAAATATTGGACCTACAGACGAGGAAAAAATGTCAGCGTATTTGTTAAGCTTTGCGCTTCCTTCCGGAAGTAATTTAAAAAATCAATGAACCTTATTTGAAGCATCTTGTTAAAATCTTTTTAGGTAGGTAATTACTACTGTTACTGACATGTCACTTACTTTCAATATTATGTTCAGTTCAACCCCCCCCTCTCAACGCTCCCCCAAGCTACGCCCCCCTCCTCCCCCCTCCCCCCCTCCTTTCCAACTCTCACAGCCCTCCGCCCTCTCGGCTCTTTGTTGTCGGGACATCCACAGCAGCCAGGCGGCGGTTGTTCGTTTGTAGTGTGCAGACGGCCTCTGTTTAATCCGCGGAGCCTCTTCAATTCGCCGTGCAGTTTTGCGGGTCTGGATGTCTGGAGGGAAGATGGAAACGGACAGTGAACCAGCTCTGCGCACCAGATCGCGCACAGAGCCGTTTCAAGTTGAGTCGCAGTGTGTGCTGTGCGCGGAGGTCATCACTGCAGCAAACAACCTTCGCCAGACACCCGGAGGAAGCAAAGGGGCAATTGTTCAGGTTAAATCTTTACAAGTGAAGGCTGCTTTGATAGTGCAAGCCAACAAACGGGGGGATGCTTGGGGAGAAAAAGTTGCCTGCAGGGCGTCTTCGACAGCAAGACAGTTATGAAGATCAGGTATCATCGTAACTGCCACAAATCTTTTTGGCTGAGCGATTAGCGAAGCCCATAACTCCACTGACCGGAAAAGTTTCATTCTAATTGTCTGTTTGTCTGTTTGTCCGTCTGTACGCACGATAACTCGAGAAAGAATTGAGATAGCGACCTGGGATTTTCAGGGTCGTTTTGTATCATAAAAAGACGGATCGAGTTCGAAGATGAGCACTCTGGCTCAAAAATTGACTTTTAAAAAAATCAATAACCACAGGTAACAAAATATTATTTTATTTCAATAATTTTTTTGTGGTCTCCTATCAGGTCGTGCAAGTAGAACCCTTTGCACGAAAATTTGGTCCGTTTTGCTCTATCTTGTACCGTTTCGACGCTATGGCGCATTTCTTGGCGAAAACAACGTGAAAAAGACAAAATGGTCTCTTAAATCGTAAAAAAGGCTTCATGTCACAGAATTGTAATACTAAGACCACACGTTACGGGTCGAACCACACCCTCTTTAGGGATTAAGGGTCCCTAGATTATCTACTATCACTAAAACGTTGATTTTTACATAACAATCTGACAAAATTGGATTTTTTAATGAAAACCGTTACCGAACAGCAGAAGTTTCTTTTCCCTAATTTTAAAGTGAGAAGACCTCGACAAATGGTTCGAGTATGTCAAATTTTGGGCCCGGAAGACCTTGTTCCCCTATACCCTCTCCTTAACTCGTCTCGGGTATCAGCGCCGCAGGCCTAGCTATATGTGCGCCAGGCGCGTCGCAGCGTAACACTGTTTCGTGAGATATCGCGAAGCCTGTTACGCGAGACGTGCTCTGGCGTACATATAGCTAGTTATACTTCGCTCGTTCTTGTTGTCGTCCCCTGAATTTTTCAGCCCTCCTGCTACGTCTCCCGGAATAACCCCATCGCCACCTGCATGGCGCCCACGCCTGCCCCCCTTCATTCAAGGGCCGTCAGGGACTCCAGGCCCCCCGCAGAAGTCTCCTGCAGCTACTGCAACCAGCCTCCCCCCGCCTCAAGGGACGCCCCTGCGAGCACCCCTGGGTTCACATAACCCTCGGGCAGGTCGGCGTTAAGATGTGAGTAAGGCAGCGGTGTTCGACATGCTTTGTGAGCACCTTGACAAAAACAAGAACAAGCTGTACACAATGCCCGATATTATTGCACTGTTAGTGAGCTACAATCCTGATGCCTTGTACTCTGAGAAACACGTGCAGAACAAGCTGCGAGAAAAATACAGTGACCTGCATTTTATTAGGCGTTAAGGTATGGATCCATTGATGGCTTTCTCCTCGACCTCTGAAAATGTTCTACGTCAGACTTACTTAGCTGGAAGCTCAGACAAGTGGAAGCTGGACGAGGCAGTTCGAATTTTGCGTCGAGACATATGGGCTGTAGATGGGAAAAAAGAAGAGTACCCAACAATTGAAAGCATAGAACGGGGCGGAAAAGATTTGATACATTGGTCCGTGCTCTACACCATCAGAGAAATTGTCACGCACAGGAAGGAGGGCGACCACGAAACAAAGTGTCTTGCAAACGCTATTGTTGCTGCTGCCCGGCCAAAGTCATTGCTTTCCCCCCTCCAGTTGGGAGTGGCTGTACATCTGCATCGCAGCTTCGGTAGTGGGGAGCTTGTTACTCTTCTGAACCACCTGGGGGCGTGTTCTTCCTACAACGACGCTATGAAATTTGAAAATGCCGTTGTTTTTACAGAGCCCATTTCCCCCACAGCTTTTTTGCAATACAGCTTTGACAACGTTGATTACAATGTCAGGTCTCTCGATGGGCTGGTTTCTTGGCACTGTTTGGGGGTATCCGCTGCGTGACACCGCGTGCGGCAATCGGGGCCGACCCTCCCCTTCTTCGTTCCAGCGCTCTCCACACAGCTGTAGAAAGAGCTATGCATGGAACTATGCCAATCGACATGAGTAGATACGTGAAGAATCAAGGGTTGAAGAGCGTATCGGTTCCGGACTACTCTCATGACTACTCTGACTGTTTGCGCCCTGTTGTGCAGCCTGCTCGACGAATGGATTACCTGTGGGCCGTAGGCACTATCATTCGGGACGCCCCTGCACCTGGCTGGAGTGGCTACGTGGAGCTGTGCACCAACAATAGGCTATTTCAAAAAAAAGTCGGTATGCTGGAACGCATTTTAAATGAAAATATAGTCAATCCTCAGGATAATAGTCGTTGTTCGAGGGTTGTACGACCCCCGGAACCATACGCGCCTCGCGGTCAAAGTTTTACACCGTTTTTGGCGGGTACCACGGGTGTCGTGTTTCAAGCCGGCGAAACGGCGTCACCTACGACCGCGCCCGTTTCAGTGGAGACTACCTAGGGTATGTACTTCTCATCGGACGTGGTCGCGACCGCGCGCCCCGCCCCCTTCAGAACGTAGGGCGTAAGTACTCGGAATCTAGGTACTTCGCTCTAGCACGAGTACCGTTCAATATTTTCGGTCGGGGTTTGCGCCGGAATGTAGCTTGGACCCATAGCTATCAAGTCGCACTTCGACCGTCCATGCCATTTTATTGCATCACCCTCATATAGCGAGTGGAACGATCCGGGCGCCGCCCGGCGGCGACTCGCCGATTCGAAGCGTGCGCGCGAAACAATGGCGCTGGCCTGGCGGGAGGCGGTATAGTCCGCTCACCGCCGCTGCACCCGGCTGGGCCCCGGCAGGGCGGCCTGCGCCGGTACAGCATCTCGGCCCGTGCC
>NW_026267365.1:58130-65847 GCF_000697945.3 Frankliniella occidentalis | reverse complement strand
CTTTTATTCGTCATAATGCTGAGACGAGATCGAGACGGAATCAGGACCGCATTATGACGAAATCTAGTCGAGGTCAAGACGAGATTCGGACGACAAACGATTCGAGATTCGCCGACAGGATCTCGTCGCTATCTGGTCGCTGCGTGGTCCCAATCTCGTCATAATTTGTTCCGTTTTATGACGAGTAAAAGACGAAATCAAGACGAGGTCCGCGTGGCGCCAAAGAGAAAACGAAAGGAGGGGGCCGGCCGCCCGGGCCGGAGGCGAACAGCCGACCAGCCGGACACAGAGCCAGCTCGGTGCGGGCTTGGCCAGAACGCTCACCTGTGGACGACGAGGCCAGCTTCGACCACACTCCATTCGGTCTCTGTGGCGTCTGCTCCGGGCGGCGCACAAAGTGCGGGAGTCCGAGCGAAATTAGTAAAATTACAATATGGCTTCGGTCTTCGGCACGTCTATTTAGAAGTTTCCTATGGCGCGGAACTCATTTGACTGACACCGTTTAGCAACGATCTTGAATCTTTGCTGTCCCGGCCCCGGCAGCCGGTGCAGCCAATCACACTGGCTTCTATCCGGACGTGCGTGCTGGAAGATCGAACTTTGTTCGTAGGGCTGACGATGCTGTCCAGGCGGCTGGACAGCGGGCTGAGGCTCAGGCGGCTGGACAGCGGGCTGAGGCTCAGGCACGACAGCTGGGCCTGGTTCAGCCTGGGCAGCTGTAATCAATGCGATCAGAAAAGTGAGTTAACCATAACATTCTGTAGTATCGCATGATTTTAAAGCCCCTTATCACTCACCGCCTCGCAGGTTTCTCCGAGCCCGCAGCACAGCTCCCTGGTCATCGCCGTTGGGGAGGCGAGCTGCTGCGGCAGCTCTTGGTGCAGCACGCCCTCCATCGCCACGAGCTGCCTCACGGCCTCGTTGCGCGGGCCCACGATTACGAGGTGCCGCGCCTCCGCCGCGAACACCTCCACGGCCTCGAGCGCCTGCACCACGAGCTGCAGCGGCACCGCCTCGGACGCGAGCACCTCCACGGCCCCGTGCGGCGGCACCACGAGCAGCTGGTCCTCTGGCTTGGGCTGCTTGCCGACCTCCTCCACGACGTGCACGCCTGGCCTCCCTGTTGATGAAGGGATTGTCGACGGCTTCCTCATCCTCTTCTTCCGAGGAGTCAGCGACAACTTGTTCTTCCCCCGGGGGGTCCAGGACGTCGTCGGCGTTGGGAGGCCCCATCTAATCTTCCGGGGCAGGGCCACCCGGTTGTATGTGTCATGGCAGAGATGACTGCACACGTTAAGGAATTGGACAGCGGTTATGGTGCCTTACTCCAGCCGCCGAGTGGCATTTGATATTCTCCGATTGAGAAGCACGTATCTCTTTCTTGACGGCCTCCCTGTGTGGCCAGGGGATGCTTGCAGCAGGCGGATCCTGTGTCGCTGCTCGTGGTCTCGATACTTGTCTACAGAAATAGAAATAAAGGGTAACGCTCAAGAGTGCTGCCTCGAGCCAGGCCGCGCACCATGTCAGAAATGTGATCCGTAGATCGTATGCTGCCATGGCAGGCCACCACCGCAGCGAGTTTTAAATCTGCAACCTTATCCTCCGTTCTCTCCACAGTAATTCCTACAAATAAAATTTACTGTTAAGTTCTACAATGAATTAACAGAAATGCACTGGGCGACCGAACATCTGCTCACCTAGAGTCCTGAGGGTTGGTTGGCGAGCGCTAGGCAATGATGCAACATAATTCGAGTGGCTCAAAGTTTTCAGGTGGTCCTTCAAATCACTAAATTTGGCCCGAATGTTGGTTTTACACCATTTACAATAGGCAGCACTTTTTCCGGCATTTATTTATTTGTGCTTCGGAAGATTTTTCTATCCATTCTATAAACACGTGAATTTTAGGTTAGGTTTCTCAGGCTACACAGACATTTCCATTTAACCGTGACAGAGTACTAACCTTTAAACAGAGGGTTGTTTTTGAAACTGTCTTTCCAATTGTCTCGCGAATACATCGCCCAGCTACTAGTTTTCTTAGTTTTATCCTTCCCCCCCATGGCGTACTTTTATCAAAAACTACCGCTTTTGAACGTGATCCTGTTACCACGACTAACCACCCTGACGTGTGTAAGAGTAACTGCTGGGCATCTCAAATTCTCATACCCGACCGATAATGGGTATGTTTTTCATATAGAGTCCACGATTGCCAAACATTTCGAACAAAAAACCCCTACTTTTCCCCGAAACCGCCCTATTTTCGGGTTGTGGGCCCTAACCCGCCCAATTTGCGGGTTGTAGGTCCCAACCCGCCCAATTGGCGGGTACCCGCCGTATCTTAATTTTTACCCGCCCGCAGAGCCCCTCAAACCGCCCAATTGGCGGGAACCCGCCCAATCTGGCCACACCGGGAGTACAATGAGAACAACGCTTCCCTCCGATGCTTGACCACACGGTGTCCTGGTACAGCCCTTTGGCATGGGAATGGTCTCATTCACAAAATAGCCACAACCACCTGCCCAACCCACGTTTCGCAGCCCAGCTTGCGCTGAGGAGACGCATCCTGGAGCGTGTAGAAAATGCTGACCCGGTTTCGTACAGGACTATTTTTGAGGAAGAATGTTCACAGTTAGTCATCAAAGTCATCGCTCATAAATTATTTATGTATCATGAAATGAAGGCACGATTGTCACTGTTCAGCCAGCACCCCCAGAGCCTTCAGGTGGTGGCTGAAGCTCTGCAGCAGCCTGAATACTCCGTCATGTCAGCCACAATAGATGGAGCAGACAATATGTTTTTAAATTTTGTCTCAGGAAGCCTAATATGTTGCTCTTCTAGAAATGCTGCGTTTCTTAGCCAGTGTTCATCGATTGTCTGTGTCACCAAAAATGTTTCAGTAAACATTGACCTTCAGGTAATTTGCTGCATTTTTAACATTTGTGGGGAATAACATTTATGGCAAATAACTCCTGTTTTCTTTTCTCTTCTTAATATCTTCAGCTCCTTATTGCTGTTGGAACAATTGGCAGTATTGCTTTACCTCTCGTGTACTGTCTCATAGAGGAGCCAATGCTCTCTTCATACAGAGACGTTCTCACAAAGCTGAAAGAAGCAAATCACAGGTTTTATCCATCTGTAGTTGTAACACCTTATGATATTCAGTAGGGTATTCCGCTGCAAGCCAACCGGAACCTAAAGAAGAAAAGCATGACTACCCGATCTGTTTCCTCCTGAACGCTGATTGGCCAAAGATGGCGTGGCTGTGGCGGTCAGCCAATGAGCGCGCAGAGGGAAACAGATCGAGCAGTCATGCTTTTCTTCTTTAGGTTCCGGTTGGCTTGCAGCGGAATACCCTATTGAAAGAAGCATGGCAGATGGCGTTCCCCGATGCAGATGTTCTGGACCAGCAGCTACATTATTTCATAGAGGTAAGTATAACATGTAACAAATTTCCTAAAATTTCCATAATTATTCAAGCTACATTTATTTATCATTCTTCAGTACATCTTTATTACAGTGTTTTGATTGTTTTTCAGGATCTAGTGGAGCAAGTGAAGAGCCTGCCGATTGTCCTGAAGGACTTCAGTAATATCTTCAGTATGTGCTGTGCGCTCCCACTGCTTCCACATTGGTGTTTGCACGAAAGTTTTAAATATGTATACAATATGAGTATGATAGGCTCCTTGATGACCTGGAATCAGTTCGACAAGTCATTATTTCCCAAAGAGCTCTAAAGTAATCCACTCCTGTACTGTTTTCTGCTGCCTTTCTAATTTTTGCGTGTTGCACTCTAACAACGTGTACCTTCATTAACAACTAATATGCCCCTATGGCTTTGCGTTCTCTTTGAGAACATGTATTAGATTACTAAGTGACTGATTAAGAAAAGTTCGGCTTCATATTATTTTTATTTGTGCTTTCCATTACGTTATCTCCATAAAAAAAATCTTAATGACTAGCCATGTTTTCTACATTTAAGGCCATTTTAAAGTGAAAATTTCACCATTTCAAGCAAACTGCTATCTCCCAAATTAAGGTCAGTTACTCTGAGTACTGGGATATTTATTTAAGATAAATTTGCAGTGACTGACGACACAATATTGGGTCACTCAACGACGAGAACATGTATTTATATTTTACGGAAACACACTAACATTCTCAATGAAAGAGATTGACTACGGGTACACACAATTTTAAGACAACATAAACTTCACACTAGATATACGTAATAAAATATGAAATTAAACAGCATAAATTTTCAAACAACTTGCTTTTAACACCAATGGTATATTATGCGTAGGCCTCTAGGTGTTCTGCACAGCCGCTCTCAGTTGAGTGCTGGTTGGTGCTGTTGTATGTCATGTCTGCGCCACAGACCCAACAGTAATGCACACCACATTCCGTGCAGCCCATCCGGTTCATACGATAAGCGTCAAACTGCCTCCTGGCCTCTTTTACTCCGTCGGAGATCCAGTCGTCGACGGCATGCTCGTATTTGCTGGGCGCAAGCTTCTCTCTGATCTCTTCATAGGTCTTATACCCGCCACAGATAGCTGCACCACAGTAAATTAGGCAATTAAAGTGTTTCTCGGTGCAGGACGTGCAACTGTCACTGTCACAGTCACAGATCACTTGATCGGCCCGCTTGCAGTGGTCGCAGGTGCACTTCACCTGCACTTCAGTGTACAGCGATCCATACCACAAGAAATCCTTCCATCCTCCCCAGATCCAGTCGACAGCTGCACAACAAGTAATTGTAGAAAACCCCCAGAAGATGTCGATGATCCCGGCCATTAAAACAAGGTAAAAATTGTTCGTCCTATCCGAAATTTGCACGCACGCACGCACACGAACACACGCGAGCGCGCGCACCCACCCACATACAGCACCAACCCATCGTCAAACGTAAAGATCGCAACGCAAACGAAGCTGCTGCTTTCAAATTTTGGAACGGCAGCGGCCGCCATCTTGGATTTGGCCACTTCCGGTGGCCGGGGGGACTTGCCATGTCAATATTCGTGCTCATCGACCCCAAAAACATGGGAAACGATACCAAACACGCCAAAAATGGCATGCTTCCGATATGCGGTCATTTCGGCCCTTGTTTTGACCGCCATCTTGAATTTTGAGCCGTAAGGAGTAAGGAGACCGACAACAGCTCGGTAACATTCAGATTCAGGTTCAGCTCGCTCCAAACACCCAAGAGACACCTCGTTCCCGAATCTAAGAGACAAAACACCATCTGAATCGATTTAAACTTTATTTTAACTATTGAAATCATTGTTTCAACTTCGAACGTTCATTCCTCAAACGGTTTTCTTGCTATTCCAGACAGAAGGGGTCACCACAAAAGGGAATACAAGGCTAAAAATTTAAGAGTTGATGAGATATCCATGTAGCAAGTGTCCCGGGTCCATTTGTTCCCCATTGCATCTTGTGGAGGTAGTGTTTTTTTTTCTGTTAGTGGTAAACTAGAACTGACGTGCAGCAAAAAAGTCACAGGTCTAGTAAAATTGTTTGGAGGAAAGAATGTCACTAAGTTTTTGTACAGTAGTAATTTTAATTTTCTATGTGCAATGACATTGGTATGGAAGTGAAATATGATGCAGGCTTAGTGAGTGAAGTGCTTGTGATGGATAAGGATGGAATGCTAAGAGAGTTTTGTATTAGTTGTCACACATTTACTACTTGGATTCTGAAATAATTTTGGTTTTGCCATGTGGAGACAGAGTACCTCATTACTTTGCTGGACCAGGATGATGAACAGGCTGGAGAAGGGAGATTGCTCCATGTTAATCTTGCTTTTGATGCAATTGCAATAAGCAGCAGGGCGTGCAATGGACAGCAACATAGAAGTGGTAAAATGAGTTGAACCTGCTGTTAGCCTTGTTCAAGATATTTATTCCTGGTGGTGGCCATCCTACATGTTAGGAACACTGAAGCAGTCTCTGAGCAGAGGGTCCGTAGGTCTCAACTTGGAACAATTTAAGGCTTTTGGGGTGATTTTCAGTTTTGAAATCACATCTGTAACTAATAGTTTGAGTAGATAAATTTGGCTGACGTAGGGTTCTTTATTAATCAAGTATCTTCTTCATGTTTTGAATTACTTAAGTGTCTTGGGACTTTTAAACCTTTGTGGCTAGCTACTTATCATTTTCCTGCCAGTCTGAGTCGGATTTTTTGTTGAGGAAGCACGCCTGTAGATGTCAGTTTAACATCAGACTTCTTCCTGTTGTTTTGATGGGTATCTAAGATCTTCACGAGTAGCTCTTCAATTGGATTTGGTGTGTAATATAGATTGGAACATGAAAATTCCTGGAGTAGTCCTTAAAGAGGCCACTAAAGGACACACCTCTCTGAAGTTTATTTATAACACTTAGTGCTTGATTTTGGATACTAAATTATTTTTTCAGTTCACCAACCACTTGTTTGTGCCAACTGTTTCAGTGTAAAATTTGCAGATCATAATATTCTTATTACCTCAGTAGCCTTGTTTTCTGCCAGTAATTCTTTTAACATGCAGATAATTCCAGGAAATTTAGAGTTCTATTTCTATTATATGTTTGTAGTCGCTATTTCCATTTTCCTAGAGATTAAAGAGCAAACATTGAATCTTGTTAGTGACAACCACTACGTTCAGGGTGGCCAGACATGCTTCAATGTTTAATTACCCTGAACAGTCTAAAAAAGTAAATGCCTTCCATGCCTATCAGACAAGGAGCAACATGAAATATCATGTAGACACACCAAAAATTAATGTGGTGAAAGTCAATCCTCTCCATATGGGAGCCAAGTTCTTCAATTGTCTTCCAGATTGCCTTAAACAAAATATTGATAAGCCTATGAAATTTCAGAGACAACTTAGGGTCTATCTTGTTGAAAGTGAGCCATATATGACTATGAAAGACTCTGTAACGTAACTAAACTAGCTATATGTTCGCCAGACCACGTCTCGCGTAACAGGCTTCGAGATATCTCACGAAACACTGTTACGCTGCGTCGCGCCTGGCGCACATATGGCTAGGCCTGCGGCGCTGACACCCGAGACGCCGAAGGGGTAATAGGAGTGTATATACAAATTTTCGAAATGAAGTCTTTTAAACGATTTAATCGACCATTTGATTATTTTCACCTCATTTTTGTCAAGAAATGCCCTATAGCACCTAAACGGTACAAGATAGGGCCAAACGGACGAAATGTTCGCCCGTAGGGCTCTACTTAGACGGTTTACCCCTTAGCAACCTATAAAAGAATATTGGATAAAAACACATTTTGCGACCTGTAGTTTGTGATTTTTTTTTTTAAAGCCAATTTTTGAGCTATAATGCTCATCTTCGAACTCGATCTGTCATTTTATGATACAAAACGACCCCGAAATTCCCAGATCGCTATCTCAATTCCTTATCGAGTTATCGTGCGGACAGACAAACAAACAAACAAACAAACAGACAAACAGAATGAAACTTTTCCGGTCAGTGGAGTAATATGATTCGCCAATCGCTCAGCCAATTATCTTTTCCTAAAGGGTTCCTGTTTTGCCCCACATCTTTTGACCTATGCCAATGTAACTTACATCTTTGCGAGCAAATAATTACTAGGTAGATGTATGCCAGACCACGTCTCGCGTAACAGGCTTCGCGATATCTCACGAAACACTGTTGCGCTGCGACGCGCCTGGCATACATCTACCTAGGCCTGCGGCGCTGACACCCGAGTCGGG
>NW_026267365.1:53272-54609 GCF_000697945.3 Frankliniella occidentalis | reverse complement strand
GGGTACAGACAGACAGGGACTGTCTAATAGATAAATTCACCCATCAAAAGACAATCAATGATGCAGGAAACAAGTATTCAAATTTTGCCTCATTTGTAATTTTACTGCGCTAAAAACAAACGCTTTTTCATGTTTCAGAAAGCGGTGGTTTAAATCAAAAACAACAAAAACCAGCAAATTATGCTAGAATGACCATTCAAATTTTGCTGAATACGTAATTTCTGCGTGCGGGCTAACAAGCACATTTCATATTTCAGAGTGCCGTTGTTCAAATTTAAAATTTGAGACTGGGGATCACATGTCAAGTGGACAGGCCATGTGGTGCCTGGTACCGATTGAGCTCTAAGAGGGCAGGGGTTGGGCGCGAGGAGCAGCGCTGCGTTCCGTAAGAGTTTCAAGTGGGGGTCGGCCGGCTCATTTTAACCCGGCGCGGGGCTCCGGCGGAGGCTGCAAGTGTTTACAACTCCAGCAGAGCGATGACAGGGGACTGCCACCGGGCACGGACGGAACGCGGACGGAAAGCCTTCCCCCACAGCCTAATATTATAGCAAGACAGATCTTTATCAACGTCAATCGGCTTATCAAAACTGGAACTGGAATGTCAATCGGCAATCTTTATCAAAACTGGATAACGAGAACCGGCAATATTTATCAAAACGGGAAACTTTTACCTTCGGGTAGAGACAGACCACAAGGGACTGTCTAAAAAATATTTTTTTTCTACTTTTCGGACCAACCCCTATTTCTTTGTTACCCCCTTTCACCCCCTTAGGGGTGGTTGCTAGGATTTGCACCAGGCGTTTCGTTGTCCAGGAGTGACCCCTAAGATACCCTGAAATTTGCAGACCTCAAGCTCATCTCCTTTATCTTACACGGACGACGGACAGACAGACAGACGGACGGACACGAGAGCGGTTGCATAAGCCCGCTTTAATGCTTTTTTAAAAGCAGAAGGGCGGGCTAAAAACCAGTATTTTCGCTGCAGCGGTGCACATACTCAGCGAATAGCGACCGGGCTTGTGCGAGAACGTAGCAAATATTCAGTGTTATGGATGGCCCAACGCTAATCTATAACATTTACCGGCATCATAGGCAAAAGTCCAAAAAACACGTTTTCCGGCGTTGACAGGCGGAATTGCCGCAAAACGTGTTTTTTGGACTTTTGCCTATGATGCCGGTAAATGTTATAGATTAGCGTTGGGCCATCCATAACACTGAATATTTGCTACGTTCTCGCACAAACCCGGTCGCTGTTCGCTGAATATGTGCACCTCTGCAGCGAAAATACTGGTGGTCACTTAAGCGTTACGCCCACCGTAACGTGATGCCGCGCGGTA
>NW_026267365.1:51228-52298 GCF_000697945.3 Frankliniella occidentalis | reverse complement strand
CAAATCCTGGAACCATTCCTCTTTTCCTGTGAGTGAAGCCTTTGTAAATCTTTTAACTAGGGCCACACCTCTCTCTGCGATATCATTAACACAGTGCAGAGCTTCAACCTTTTGTAGTCCGTCCCTGTAGGCCTCCAACTCTGGCCATGCGGAAGGGTCCTCACTCAAAAAAGACGTGTCAATCCTCAACATTTTGAAAAACGAAAGCGTCGAATTGTTTATGAATTGGGGTAGGGAAGAATCTTTTAAACTTATCAGTGCTTTGTTATTAGGGAGTACATGTCTTTTCCTTCTTTGGGGCGGGGACGCGCAGCCTTGCCACCATTTCCCTTTTTTCCTCGTTACAAATCGATTCATCGAAAAACGACAAACCGACAGTCGTGGCGTGGAGGTACCACAAGTGGTTCTTGAACGAGGCACCAGCGATGGCCGACACCTGCGGACAGCGAGTGTACCCCACAATATCCTTCAGGAGGCGCAGGTCTGTGGCAGGCCCACTTGCAGCACGGCCAGCAGTGTACCACGGCCGTAAGTAGGTTGACACAAAGAATAAATTGAGCTCCTTTATATTTTTAAGAATATCACTTGACATTTGGAATTCCCCTGTGTAAAAAATAGAGAAGGCATTAAAAGGCTAATAGAAAAATGATAATAGCAGAAGTCCAAATGTTGTTTCTTTACCTGTAAGAGCAAACATGTGTATCATGAGGCAGTAAATTATACGCGCCATGAACCTTGCTGGGGAGACGGCGATAGGGGGGCTAAACCTTATACACTTCGGATGGAAGGGGTTTTCCCCTAAAAATATAACTGTAAGTTGAAGTAATTGCCTATAGTCGGCTCTTGTATGTGGTTTCTGAAACGATACAAAACAAATTATTGACAGGGTCAGCTGCGAGGTGTTTTGACGTAGTGGGACAGACGAGGACTAAGTACTGGTAATGGTACCTGCAAGTTTTCCAGACAATATTCCAGGAGGCCCTCACGACGTTCAAGTAAAAAATCAACACAGTCCTCATCTTCAGTGGCGGGCTTGAATGAAGTGTGGTCCATGGTGTCCCACTTGTCCT
>NW_026267365.1:50088-51178 GCF_000697945.3 Frankliniella occidentalis | reverse complement strand
AAGGTTCACTCCCACAAAACAAAACGCCTACGGCAAATCCTGTCAGCCACCCCTAAGGGGCTGAAAGGGGGTATCGAAGAAAACAGGAAAAGCCCAAAAGGTAGGAAAATATATATGTTTTATGATCTTCTCAGGGGTAACTTGCGTAAGTAGAGCCCTTTGAGCGAAAATTTCGTCCGTTTTGCTCTATCTCTAACCGTTTAGGCACTGGAGGGTCTTTTTAGACGAAAATAAGCTAAAAATTGCCATAGTGCACAATAAGATGTAGCAGAAGGCCTAAAAACCGCAAAATAGAAAGGAATCTTTCCCCCACCCCCGAAAAACGTTTTCTAAGCAGAAGGGTGGGTTGTAGTCGCGGTGCTTCACCGTTACATCCCTTTCTCGAGTCTTTGGGGCAAACTCAAAGAAGACAGGTTTAAGCGGGCCGAAGGCCTGCTACATCATTCGATCATGTTCTACAGCAAATCGCGCGACAGAAATGGTCGGGCCGCAGGCCAGAACATCGCCGCTGGCAGGCCAAGCAGGCCCGGCCCCTGCCTCCGCTTCGCTCCGCCGGCAACTTCGTTTGGCGGAAGGGCGGGCCTGCTTGTTGGCTGAGCGATAGCGAAGCCTATAGACCATTTCACCCCAGCGCTTTTCGACCTCTCGAAGAACAAAAATACCGGAAGTCGTGCAGTATATGGAACGTTCCTAGCCGTTAAACACGTTAGATTGATGCGGTGTGTGTCGTACTAATATATTTTTGACTAAATTTAGGACTGAGAAGAGTAGATTGTCGGTTGCATTGACGACAAAACCTCTATTTCGTGAGACACTTTACCCTGACTTCCGGTATTTTTGTTCTTCGAGAGGTCGAAAAGCGCTCGGGTGAAATGGTCTATTACTCCAGTGATGATCAAAAAGTTTCGCGTCTGTCTGTGTGTCTGTGTGTCTGTCTGTGCGCACGATAACTCGAGAACGAATTGAGCTAGCGACCTGGGATTTTCAGGGTCGTTTTGTGTCATAAAAAGACAGATCGAGTTCGAAGAGGAGCATTCTAGCTCGAAAATTGGATTTTTAAAAATTCTAAAACCTCAGGTCCCCAAAATGG
>NW_026267365.1:39569-41968 GCF_000697945.3 Frankliniella occidentalis | reverse complement strand
ATGTGCGCCAGGCGCGTCGCAGCGTAACAGTGTTTCGTGAGATATCGCGAAGCCTGTTACGCGAGACGTGGTCTGGCGTACATATAGCTAGTTTCGTCTGGTCGGAAAAAACTTTTTCTGTCTGTCTGTGTGTGTGTCTGTCTGTCTGTCTGTCCGCACGATAACTCGAGAACGAATTGAGTGAGCGACCTGGGATTTTTATGGTCGTTTTGTGTCACAAAAAGACAGAGCGAGTTCGAAGATGAGCATTCTAGCTCAAAAATTGGATTTTTTAAAAATCAAAAACCACAGGTCCCAAAAATGACTGTTTTTAAAAATATTTTTTTTCTGGTTTACTAGGGGGTAACTTATTAAAGTAGAGCCCTCTGGGCGAAAATTTTATCCGTTTTGCTCTAGCTCTAACCATTTAGACGCTAGAGGGCATTTTTGACGAAAATAAGCGAAAAAATGTACAACCATGCATGCGCTTAGTCTAAGTGACAGGGTTGACGGGCCGGAGGCCCGAATCTTTGAGTACATTTTTGCTCTACCCGACTCGGGTGTCAGCGCCGCAGGCCAAGGTAGATGTATGCCAGGCGCGTCGCAGCGTAACAGTGTTTCGTGAGATATCGCGAAGCCTGTTACGCGAGACGTGGTCTGGCGTACATCTACCTTGTATTATTTTAGATCTATTCCAAAACGCATCTTCTAGAACCAGCCGCTTCATGGGCGGGTCCACGTCCAAGTCCTCGTGGAGAACAGTTTCTTGAAGGGCTGGCTTATTCTTCAGTAAGGAGTTGTACAGTATGACTGCTCCACACCACCGCGTCTTCCCAGGTAATTTGAGGGTGATATAAGCCTTGCCATATTTTTCCTTTTGTTTTGTAGAAAAAATTGCACTGACATTTGTACTCTGTATTACAAAGCGCACTACTTTCCTGGCACCATCATTGGCTGAGTGATTAGCGAAGCCTATTACTCCGTCGGTCGGAAAAAACTTTGTCTGCCTGTCTGTGTGTCTGTGTATCTGCGTGTCTGTGTATCTGTGTATCTGTCCACACGAAAATTCGAAAACGAATTGAGCGAGCGACCTGGGATTTTCAGGGTCGTTTTGTGTCATAAAAAGACAGATCGAGTTCGAAGATGAGCATTCTAGCTCAAAAGTTGGATTTTAAAAAAATCAAAAACAACAGGTCCCACAAATGAGGTTTTTTTTTTTTAAACAAAAAAATTATGGTTTTCTATGGGAAAACTCATCAAAATAGAGCCCTTTGGGCGAAAATTTTGTCCGTTTTGCTCTAGCTCTAACCGTTGAGGCGCTAGGTGGTAGTTTTGACGAAAATAAGCGAAAAACGTACAACTCTGTATGCTTAGTCGAGGTGACGGGCCGTTGACGGGCCGTTGACGGGCCGTTGACGGGCCGTTGACGGGCCGTAGGCCCGTATCTTTGGGTTCATTTTCCAACTTCCCGACTCGGGTGTCAGCGCCGCAGGCCAAGGCAGATGTATGCCAGGCGCGTCGCAGCGTAACAGTGTTTCGTGAGATATCGCGAAGCCTGTTACGCGAGACGTGGTCTGGCGTACATATAGCTAGTTTCGTCTGGTCGGAAAAAACTTTTTCTGTCTGTCTGTGTGTGTGTCTGTCTGTCTGTCTGTCCGCACGATAACTCGAGAACGAATTGAGCTAGCGACCTGGGATTTTCAGGGTCGTTTTGTATCATAAAAAGACAGATCGAGTTCGAAGATGAGCATTCTAGCTCAAAAATTGGCTTTTTAAAAAATCGAAAACCACAGGTTGCAAAATATTTATTTTTTTCAAATATTTTTTTATGGGTTCCTAAGGGGTAACTCGTGAAAGTATAGCCCTGGGGGCAAAAATTTCTTCCGTTTTGCTCTATCTTGTACCGTTTCGGCGCTATGGGACATTTCTTGGCGAAAAAAACCTGAAAAAGACAAAATGGTCCATTAAATCGTAAAAAGGCTGCATGTCACAGAATAGACCATTCCGGTAAACCGAAAAGAAAGAAGAAGAGACGGAAGAAGCAAAGCATTCTATGAGAAATGTACGGTGCGCCTTGGGACCGCTTGAACGTAATCCATCGTAAGCTAGATATTCTGCGTCGCCTGAGAGTGAGAACTATTATTGTCAAACTCTCAGACGAAATTAGACATCAGATATGTCATGTCTAACCGTTAGGTACGACCGTGGAACTTACGCACCACCGTATATTTCTCTTACTCGCCTTTGCTTCTTTCGTCTGTTCTTCTTTTTTCGCTTTACCGAAATGGTCTATTGTAAGGGGAGTAATACTTAAACCACAGGTCGCACTACATCCTCTTTTGGGCTTAAGGGTCCCTAGATTACCTAGTATCTCTAAAACGTTGATTTTTACATAACAATCTGTCAAAATTCAAACTTTT
>NW_026267365.1:39061-39519 GCF_000697945.3 Frankliniella occidentalis | reverse complement strand
AAAACGACCCTGAAAATCCCAGGTCGCTCGCTCAATTCGTTTTCGAGTTTTCGTGCGGACAGATACTCAGACACACAGACAGACAGACAGAGTTTTTTCCGACCAGACGGAGTAATTTGCTTCGCTAATCGCTCAGCTAACAATAGTGTGAGGCCTTTGAAAGTTCCGGTTTCTTCTGCACTTTCAACAGCAACACATTGAAATCTTCCAACGAGATGGGTCCTGAGCCACCTGTCTGTGCAACTCCTCTTATTGGCTGAGCGATTAGCGAAGCCCATTACTCCACTGACTGGAAAAGTTTCATTCTGTTTGTCTGTCTGTCTGTCCGTCTGTCCGCACGATAACTCGAGAAAGAATTGATAAAGCGATCTGGGAATTTCAGGGTCGTTTTGTATCATAAAAAGACAGATCGAGTTCGAAGATGTGGGGCTGGGAGGAGCAGCACGGCAGGTACATGC
>NW_026267365.1:37118-38610 GCF_000697945.3 Frankliniella occidentalis | reverse complement strand
GTTTGGGAGCTAGGGGGCACCTCTGGACAAAAATGTGGTGAAAATGACTATAAGGTCTATTAAACCGTAAAAAGAGCTTTATATCAAAAAATTGTGTATACACTCCTATTGACTCGTCTCGGGTGTCAGCGCCGCAGGCCTAGCTATATGTGCGCCAGGCGCGTCGCAGCGTAACAGTGTTTCGTGAGATATCGCAAAGCCTGTTACGCGAGACGTGGTCTGGCGTACATATAGCTAGTACCATAATTTTCAAAAATACCCAAGAAGAGGAGTCCTTGTTTCTGTTTGTCTTCCAGATTATTGGCTGAGCGATTAGCGATGCCCATTACTCCACTGACGGGAAAGGTTTCATTCTGTTCACTGTTAAAAAAGTTGTGAAATTTCACATCAAAATCTGTTGTAAAATTGCAAACGTGGTTGGGAAATTTCATAACATTGTCAATTTTGCAATTAGTTATTAAAATTCATAACAGTTTTCTGAAAATTCAAATCTGTCTTCTGAAAATTAGGAAACATTTGTAATTTTACAGTTTGCGATTGTAAAATTGTGATCACTCTATCGGAAATGTGAGATTTGATTGTAATTTTCCGATTGCAGTTTGTAATTTTGCGAAGTAAAACCAAATGAAACAGGACCTGCACAAGTCCTCAATCCGGTTTACTACAGTACAACGAACCTCCACACCACACCTATGAGCCCGTTGTGACTTTGGACTTGCATGCGACGAAACAGCAACTGTACTCTAAAGAACTGCCGCCAGATGGCGTTGTGGTCAGCGCGTCTCTTCCAAGAGCAATTATTAGAATTTAACTAAAATTTGCACAAGAAACTGACATGTATTTTTGTGCGGTATGATCTGTAACACAATGCTGTAGCTGGCTTCGTATTTGTTTTTGAGCAAAAAGTCAACCAAGTGCCCCAAATAATTGGTCTAATTCCAGCGCGCGCCGGTCCCCGCTACCTCTCCTTAGTTAGGTACGGCGCCGTTCACAGCCGTTCAGTAGGGGGCGCCTAATGATCCCCAGCGAGAAGGTCGGGAGGTCCGGTTGAAAAAAAAAAAGGGGGGGCGCCTGTGAAGCGCTCCCGTATCTTTGCTGTGACATTACCCTCACAGGTAACTGACACTTCTTCAGCCCAATGAGCTGATCCCTAGACCGTCTGTGGTTCACCTACTCCATGTTCATGGCTAATTATTTTAATCTTGTAAACCTTGATGTATTGAGAATTCACATTAACGTTTTTAATTTTCAGATCGCAGATTGTGAAATTTCAAAACACGTTTGCAATTTTTTTTACAAGTGTTTTAGTTTGTAATTTTACAAACATTGAATTGCGTAAAAAGTTGCCAACAAAATTTATAGAATTACAATCGATTTTTTTAACAGTGTTTGTCTGTTTGTCCGTCTGTCCGCACGATAACTCGAGAAAGAATTGAGAGAGCGATCTGGGAATTTCAGGGTCGTTTTGTATCATAAAAAGACAGATCGAGTT
>NW_026267365.1:35220-37068 GCF_000697945.3 Frankliniella occidentalis | reverse complement strand
AACGAAACGCCTACGGCAAATCCTGGCAACCACCCCTAAAGGGCTAATAGGGGGTATCAAAGAAAAGAGGGTAGGTCAAAAAAGTTAAAAAAAAATTTTTTTTTATGATCTTCTAAGGGGTAACTCGTGAAAGTAGAACCCTTTGGGCTAAAATTTTGTCCGTTTGGCTCTATCTCTCACCGTTTGGGCGCTGGAGGGTCTTTTTTGACGAAAATAAGCTAAAAATTGCTGCAGTGAACGTTTACTTGTACAGGAAGCCCCCCCCCCCTTAAAGAAGAAGTTTTTCTAAGCAGAAGGGTGGGTTGTAGTCACGGTGCGTCACCGTTACATTCCTTTCTGATGCGTCTAAGGGGCAAATTTAATGACGACGGGTTTTAGCGGGCCAAAGGCCCGCTATATTATTTGATTATGTTTTTCAGCAAAATTAGCAAAAACGGTCGGGCCGCAGGCCCGAGCGTCGCCGCCGGCAGGCCAAGCAGGCCCGGCCCCTGCCGAACGGAGTTGCCGGCGCAGCGAAGCGGAGCTGGCAACTCCGTTTGGCGGAAGGGCGGGCCTGCTTGTTGATTTTTTAAAAAGTCAATTTTTGTGCTAGAATGCTTATCTTCGAACTCGATCTGTCTTTTTATGATACACAACGACCCTGAAATTCCCAGATCGCTCTCTCAATTCTTTCTCGAGTTATCGTGCGCACAGACAGACAGACAAACAAACAGAATGAAACTTTTCCGGTCACTGGAGTAATGGGCTTCGCTAATCGCTCAGCCAAATAGGCTTCGCTATCGCTCAGCCAAACAAGGTAGATGTACGCCAGACCACGTCTCGCGTAACAGGCTTCGCGATATCTCAAGAAACACTGTTACGCTGCGACGCGCCTGGCATACATCTACCTTGGCCTGCGGCGCTGACACCCGAGTCGGGTAGAGCAAAAATGTACTCAAAGATTCGGGCTTCCGGTCCGTCAACCCCGTCACTTAGACTAAGCATGCATGGTTGTACATTTTTTTCGCTTATTTTCGTCAAAAATACCCTCTAGCGTCTAAATGGTTGGAGCTAGAGCAAAACGGACAAAATTTTCGCCCAAAGGGCTCTACTTTGATGAGTTACCCCCTAGGGAACCAGAGAAAAAATATTTTTGAAAACAGTCATTTTCGGGACCTGTGGTTTTTGATTGTCTAAAAATCAAATTTTTGAGCAAGAATGCTCATCTTCGAACTCGATCTGTTTTTTTATGACACAAAACGACCCTGAAAATCCCAGGTCGCTCAATCAATTCGTTCTCGAGTTATCGTGCGGACAGACAGACACACAGACAGACAGAAAAAGTCTTTTCCGACCAGACGGAGTAATAGGCTTCGCTTATCGCTCAGCCAACAAGGTAGCTGTACGCCAGACCACGTCTCGCGTAACAGGCTTCGCGATACCTCACGAAACACTGTAACGCTGCGACGCGCCTGGCATACATCTACCCTGGCCTGCGGCGCTGACACCCAAGTCGGGTAGTGCAAAAATGTGCACAAAGATACGGGCCTCCGGCCCGTCATTAGGGCGTTCCATTTTAAAATCGGTATGCGAGAACGCAGGTAAAATGAAAGCATACGTTGTGGAGGTTACAACAATGCTCAGCGGAGGTGGCTGCGATGTCGGGAACCATGCGCAAGAACGAATTTTATGTCTTTGTCACTTTCGCGCCAATTTTCCCTCACGGTGGTTTTTCGCGTGCCCCGCCGCGGCCGCGCGGCCGAGGCCGGGGACCTGCCGTGCACGGACACCCTATGGTAGGTACTTGAAGTTTGTCATGTCGCCGGTACCGCGCGGCATCACGTTACGGTGGGCGTAACGCTTAAGTAA
>NW_026267365.1:23748-30405 GCF_000697945.3 Frankliniella occidentalis | reverse complement strand
CACTACATCCTCTTTTGGGCTTAAGGGTCCCTAGATTACCTAGTATCTCTAAAACGTTGATTTTTACATAACAATCTGTCAAAATTCAAACTTTTAATGAAAACAGTTACCGAACAGCAGAAGTTTCATGTCCCTAATTTAAGAGTAAAAAGGCCCCGACAAATGGTTCGAGTATGTCAAATTTTGGCCCCGGAAGGCCCTGTTCCCCAATACCCTCTCCTTAACTCGTCTCGGGTGTCAGCGCCGCAGGCCTAGCTATATGTAGCGCGGTACACATCTTCCAAAAAAGGCCCAAGCGAGGAAAATTTGAATAGTAAGCTGAAATTTGGTGGACTTGTGCATTGAAGTGTGTAGATGACGAATCCGTCGAGTCCCACCTTGGGACTGGTGGTGAACGCCCGCCATTTTGAAAAAAGGAGCCGCCATCTTGGATTCCCTTTGAACGCACACCACGGGTGAACGGGTGAATATATTCGGGATCTGTTTTCAGCATCGGCACAAGGAAAGAGTAAACTACATTTTCTCTTTAATGAAAGATCGCCTCCCGTGAGTTTTTAATGGAAAAATTGTTGGATAAATACAAAAAGTGTCTTGTACAATTTGTTCAAAAAAAACTTAAGCCTCCATATCTTGGAATCCGCGCGTCCGCTTGTGAAAATGACTTTTATAATTGTTATAGGCATGACGTTTACAAACACATTTTATCTAAACATTTTTTGCGGGACTGCAATGGTTCACGAGCAGCAAGCCGTAATGTGGAAGCCTGCGCACGGCCGGCCGCCCGGCCGCCCGCCGCGCCGGGACGTCCGACCCACCGGGGCGGCGTGTGACTGGGGCTGTATGGGACTTATTTGAAATATTTTTGCGGCATATGCTTTGGGGACGAGTGCGCTACAATTTCACTCTTGTGAACTTTTATCCTTTCTCAATATTTAGTGCAGAAAATGTTTAAAAAGGGGGAAAGGGGGTATTTTTCAGAATGTGTGAAAATTATTTGTGCCTCCATAACTTGGAAAACGCCCACGCCAGGCTAAAACTGCCGTTGATAACTGTGAAAGGTGAAACACTAACCAACACATTTTATATGCACATTTTTGTCGCAAGAGTGACAGTTTAGCCGATGCGGGCCGTTAGGTCGGGGCCTGTCCGACCACGCCGGCCAGGCTTGGCCCGGCCGGGGCATGGCTATGCAATGCATCTCCGTGACATCATTGTTGTACTTTGACATGCATGTGTACATACATTATGAGTTTGTTTGCGTCCCCTCTTTCTTTTGATTTTTGGCGACGTGCATAGCTCCTGTGTCGGCACTCACCGGAAAGAAGCAATCGAACTGCACATTAGCATGATAGTTTTATTGCTCTATTGGGCTATCGGGGTCACCGCCGGCGGCGGCCCTTGGGTGGCGGAGAGTGGCCGGCCACCGGCAAGCAGCAGCATGTTTTGGCGAGCTTTTAGCACCATCTGGCTGCAATTCAGTTGTTGTTTTCGGGGGTGGGGGGTATATTTTGCTTTTGAAGCAGAAGACTTTTGCATGAAACTGTGGGAGTGGAGTCGAGTCGTAGGCCAGACCGTCGTCAGATTTCCGCGAGCCTCTGCACCGTGCACATCGGGCTTCAGCAAGTGCAGTCGCTGTGTCTGCTGGTGGTGCCTTGCCTCCAGGCTATCGGTAGCGGTCGCGGAAGTGCAGTGATAACGAAGTGTGTGACAGTGATCAGAAAGGATTCAGTGATTGTGCAACAGTGCAGTGTGTGACAGTGCGGGACAGTGCAGTGTGTGACAGTGCGGGACAGTGAAGTGTGTGACAGTGCGTTGTGATGGTCAGTGATAGTGCGTAGTGCCCCTGGCCCTTGCTGGACAATACGGTGCGGCGCGTGCCGCGGCCCTGGCCTGGCCCTCTACCTGTCGCACCTTGCCACCTTGCGGCCGCTGCGGGGAGGCTGTGCGCGCGCGCGCGCGGCGGCCCGGCCGGGCCAGGTAGGGTTCAATGGAGGACAATGACAATGAGAGCAGACAGTGCCAGTGCGGGGGCAAGCAGGGGGACTGCGCTATTTGCAATAAGTGCCTCTGTACTGGGACGATAAGGAGGACGGTAGAAGGACTTAAAAAGCTGAGAGAATATAGCGGTAGAAAGGGTGACGGTTTGAAGGCTGCACTGACAGGGAAAACCAGTGTTCAGCTGCATGTGAAGTGCCACAAGGATTACACTCGCCGCCTACCCCCCATTGTCAACGAAAGTGAAAATCAAGGTCGTCTTTTGCGGCGAGACGACGAGGGATTTAATTTAAAGGAGTGCTGTCTGTTTTGTGGAGACAGGCTGGACGGAAACCATGTTTCTAGAAAAGGTGTGAGTGTGGTTGCAACGATCGAAGTAAAACAGCAAATTCTGGACCACGCTCTGCACCGCCAGGACCGGCTAGGTTTACTCGTCGCTGCGCGGGTGAACGGGGTCGTGGCGGACTTGGTGGCCGCCGAGGTCAAGTACCACACCGAGTGCTTCCCTGCCTTTTTCGCCCGTCCCTTGGAGACAAGTGAAGGGGCGGGCGATGCGCCCCTCCGCGGCCGCGCCTTTCGTCATGAAAAAGACGCCGCTTTCCAGAAAATGTGCCAGTTTTTGGAAAGCAGCGACGAGCCACAGCACGACATGGGTACCCTCATGGCGAAAATGGCGGAGTTCGCTGCTGGCGGTGAGTGCTATGGAGTAAGACACACCCGACACCTCTTGAAGCAGAAGTATGGCGGTGCTGTGATTATTTCTAATCAAACTGGGAAAAAGGGGTCGGTAGTTACTTTCTTGGCGGCCGCTCAGGACATACTGACTGGGGCCTGGTACAAAAGCAAGAGCGAAAGTCTCGAGGAAGAAACCAGAAGATTTATCAAAAAAGCTGCGCAACTTCTGAGAGGTGAATGTACCAGTGCCATCCGCAAGAAAGATAGCTACCCGAATGCCGAAGAGATAGAGGGGGGTGGGTTATCGGATGTACCACCATTACTGTTATTATTTTTGGAAGAGTTAATGAAGCCGGTCAGGTGTGACCCCGCCCCCCTCACCCAGCGTCTTGCCGTCGCAGGCGACATTCTCTCCGCCATTCGACCAAAGTCCTACCTGTCTCCTCTTCATTTGGGCACTGGCGTCCTGCTTCACCGCAGGTTTGGGTCACGCTATGTGGTCGACCTCATGGCATCTTTGGGGAAGAGTACTTCGTACAATGAAGTAATGAAGTATGAGGGTGTTATGGCAGTGAGTGCCCCCCCGTCAGTCGACCGAGGGGCGTTCATTCAATTTATTTTTGACAATGCTGACCACAACACTAGGACTCTCACCGGCCATGACACCCTGCATGTCGCCGCGGGTCTCATGGTCGTGACCCCGGCCAGCAAACTGCAGGCCCGGGCGCCAGTGCCCCGCCCGAAGAGAGCCGCTACAACATCAGAAATAGGAGACAGGGGGGTCATTGATATTGAGCCCTACTACGCGGCGAAGAATGCAGGGCTCAAGCATCTTGTAATGGATGATGTTCTGGCCAGACAGGGAGAAGTGCCGCAACTAGAAAACGCGGGGTGTCTGGACTTTCTGTGGCTGGCCAAACATTCATTACAAGAGTCATACCATGGATGGAATGGGTTCATGACAGCCGCTCATGCAAACGAGAAGAGGCATGACATGTCGGCGTTTGTACCCCTTCCATTCATCCCCTTGCCGGCCACCGACCCCTCTACCCTGTACACCGCCCTTCGGTACGGAAGAAAGAAGTGCGACGAGTACAAGCAGAAGACCTGCGTTGTGACCTTCGATCTGCCACTCTTCGTCAAGGCCATGGACATTGTGAACGGCTGCGGCGACAAGCTACCTTTTGTCGTGGTCCGCTTGGGCGGCTTCCACCTGCTCATGTCCTTCATGGGGGCGGTTGGGGCGCTCATGGCGGGCAGCGGCCTGGCCGACCTGTGGAAGGAAGTGTATGCCAAAAACAGTGCGGACGCCATGGCGGGCGGCCACGCTTACAAGAGAGCTCTGCGGGCCCACTTCCTCACACAGGCGGCCCTTGCCTCCCTTGTGATTGACAAAATGGTAGCAACTGGCCAAATTAGTGACGTAAATATAGCAAAAGTAAGAGAACTGTATAATAAACTGGATGGGACCGGCGGAGACTTGGAGAGTATGCTCTCCTCTCCTAGTGTCAAAGAGGTACGCAGGTCGTTCAGACAAGCACTACAAGAAGAATCTGAAAACAACCGGACGGCGGGCCTGTGGCTGCAGTACTTCGACCAGGTGGAGATTATGACTACATTTGTCCGCGCGGAGAGGACGGGAGACTGGCGCCTCCACCTGCACTGTGTCGGCCAAATGCTCCCCCACCTGGCCGCCGCGGGCCACCTCCATTACGCGAAGGGAGCTCATCTTTACCTGCAAGAAATGCAGAAACTTGAAGCAAAGATGACTGCCTTCGAGTATGAGAAATTTGTCGAGAGTGGGTGGTTTTCCGTCTTTAAGTCGGAAAAGCCTTACGGCGGAATCTGGAGTGACATGATAATTGAACAAGTAATCATGAGAAATCTGAAGCTCCAGGGCGGCGTGACTCACGGGCGGGGTCAGTCCGCAGCCACCCTCTCTCGGTTTGTGAATTGTGCCCCTCATGTTGTTCACATCACAGCAGCATTAGAAGAGTTCTGTGGTGTGAAAAAAATATGTAGCGAACAGCACGAGGAGCTCGGAGACTCACGGCAGCGTCGCGACGCCAGGGACTTGCAGACGTTTATTGACTACTTTAGGGAACACCCCCCGTTCGAACAACAACCGGAGGCACTAGTGAGCATTTCGAACGGGCTGGTCGCCGATGCGTCTGTAAACTGCGACGCCGCCGTAAAGATTGGTCTGGCTGTTATGCAGTCGTCTGTCGTGGGGCTGGCCTTCCCCGACGTTCACATCCGCCGGAAGGACAAGGCCGTCAACATCGCCGCGACAAACGCCACCATCACTGTGGGCGAGGACCGCCTGCAGGTGAACCCCAGTGTACTGTTCCATCGCATTATTTGTAACGTGCACACAGAAGAAATGCTGGAGGAGTGCATGGGGCACGAGCTGGCGCCCAGACCTACTGCCCTCTTCGATGACGTCAGCATGCGGATGGGTACGAAGTCGAAACTAATCGAGGTACTATCCAAACTAAGTCCCCCGACCAGCGACGTACCCGCCGACCCATGTTACGTCATCGATGGCGGCTTCCTTCTCCGGCGAGTGCAGTGGCCGAGGCCCGCCACGTACTCTACTATCTGTGACGCGTACGTGGCATACGTCACCAAACATTACGGCCATGACTGCAGAGTGGTGTTCGACGGCTACGGTGCGGGCCCCAGCACGAAGGACGTACAGCACATCCGGAGGGCGTCCATCGCGGCGAAGCTCACTGTCACCCTGGACAAAACTGCGGCGGTGACGCGCGACGAGTTCCTGGGCAGCTCAGAGAACAAGGCGCAGTTTCTACCCCTTCTGTCTGCCAGGCTCGAGCGCGCCGGGGTGCAGGTGAGACACGCCGACGCGGACGCCGACTACTTGATCGTGCAGACAGCCCTGGAGGCCGGCAGGGCTGGGGGGAGTGTCGTGATGGTGGGTGAGGACACGGACCTGCTCGTCCTCCTGGCGGTGCACGCCAACAACACCGACGTGAGCATGCTGATGCCAGGAAGACAAGACAGCCCCCGAAGAGTGTTCTGCAGCAAGAAGCTCCAGGAGGCACTTGGGCCCCACCGCGACCTACTGCTGCTGCTGCACGCGTTCACCGGCTGTGACACGACCTCCGCCCCCTACAAAAGGGGTAAGCACATGGGGTTCGCCAAGCTGGAGCAGTTGCACCGCAAGAAGAGTCCCCTGCTGCAGACCGTCTCCGTGTTCAACAACCCTTCCGCGACGCGCGAGGAGATCGCTGCCGCGGGGGAGGAATTTTTCGTGGCGCTGTACGGCGGGAAGAAAGGCGCCGGGCTCAACAGGACTCGCTACCTCTCCTACAAGAAGATGGTGGCAAGAAAGAAATTGACAGCGAAGTTCGTCCTGGAGAGCCTGCCCCCCACAGCCGATGCAGCACACCAGCACAGCTACAGGGTGTTCTTGCAAGTGCAGGCATGGAGGGGCGTGACCCTACCCGCGACCAGCTGGGGCTGGGAGGAGCAGCACGGCAGGTACATGCCGGTACTCACCACCCTGCGCCCCGCCCCCGAGTACCTCCTCAAGCTGGTGTACTGCAACTGCAAGGGGGCGTGCGGCGGCAACTGCGAGTGCAGGCGTGTTGGACTTCCCTGCACCAGCATGTGCGGCATCTGCTCGGGGGACGGCTGCACCAACAGCCCCACCCCGATCCACGACGACGACGAGGAGGACGACGAGGAGGAAGTGGACCAGCCCCTGCCGGTGCACTGCGAGAACGACGACAGCGCCGTCGCGGACACAGAGAATGAAGGTAAGTCAAACTGACTTGTAGGTACCGCAGGGTGAAATATTTATTTCAGAACATACTAATCGGTTTTTGTTTTTATTATTGCAGAACTACTTGGGAATTTATTCGATTTGAGAGAAGACTCAATACCAGTAGCAGCACCAACGACGACACGCAGCATGCGCCGACAACCCCTCCGGAGTAGTGAAAATATTGTATAAATTTAATA
>NW_026267365.1:13466-18661 GCF_000697945.3 Frankliniella occidentalis | reverse complement strand
GGTAACTCGTGAAAATAGAATCCTCTGCGGGAAAATGTCGTCCGTTTTGCTTTATCTTGTACCGTTTTGGCACTATGGGGCATTTCTTGGCGAAAACAACTTGAAAAAGACAAAATGGTCTAATAAATCGTAAAAAAGGCTTCATGTCACAGAATTGTGAAGGGAGTAATACTGAAACTACACATTACGGGTCGAATCACACCCTCTTTAGGGCTTAAGGCTCCCTAGATTATCTAGTATCTCGAAAACGTTGATTTTTACATAACAATCTGACAAAATTCGAACTTTTAATGAAACCTGTCATAGAACGGCAGAAGTTTCATATCCCTAATTTTAGAGTAATACGACCGCGACAAATGGTTCGAGTATATCAAATTTTGGGCCCGGAAGGCCCTTTTCCCCTATACCCTCTCCTCAACTCGTCTCGGGTGTCAGCGCCGCAGGCCTACCTATATGTGCGCCAGGCGCGTCGCAGCGTAACAGTGTTTCGTGAGATATCGCGAAGCCTGTTACGCGAGACGTGGTCTGGCGTACATATAGCTAGTTAACTATTATGTTTTGTTACTACAGATTAGAAATAGTGTAGAATAGGGTCTCTTTGAAAAATCACAGGTCAGCAGCAAAACTTTGGTTTACATTTTAAGGGAATTAAGTCACATGTCTATAGTCTGGTGAAAAGTAATACTGTTTAAACAATGAATTCTGTTCACTTGTTTTGCATAGATGATATTCTGGTTGTGTGATACCAGGAACATTTTGACAAAGGGGCGTATGTCCAATGACCTTAGTTCTCCAGTAGAGAGCAAAATAGGCTACTAATTGATCTGCAAGCTAGACATGTTTACCAAGAGCTTCAAATTTTATGTATTATATTCTTTTTGTTATGTCACATTTTGTAATTCACCTAGTGTGATTATCATGCATAGGAGAGGAGGGAGGGGACATTCGCCAATTTTCAACAGAAATAAAATGTGACAAAGAGGCGAATGTCCACAGAAATTTTGACAAAGGGGCGTATGTCCAAGAACATTTTGACAGAGAGGCGTATGTCCACAGAAATTTTGACAAAGAGGCGAATGTCCACAGAAATTTTGACAAAGAGGCGAATGTCCACATAAATTTTGACAAAGAGGCGAATGTCCACATAAATTTTGACAGAGTGGCGAATGTCAAAGAAACATGATTAGAATGTATTTTGTCTGGTTTTGATAATGCATACCATGTCTTTAGTGGTGGTCAAGGGGAAATAGGCTTGAACTTCGGTGTACGTTTCCTTGAACTTCGTCGAACTTCGAGAACTTCGGTGAACTTCGCGGAACTTCGACCGAAGTTCTCGCACTTCGACCTGGTCAAGAGATATGAAAGCAAAATTGTTCCTCTGTAATCTTTCTAATTCGGACCGTAGATACCTGCTTTAAGTAAGCTCGAGACTCGCTTATAGTAAGCACTCAAAAGTGACCAAGTGCAGCCGAACTTCAGTGAACTTCTCAGATTTATTTTGAACTTCGGGGAACTTCGACATTTATTTTGAACTTTGGGGAACTTCAACATTTATTTTGAACTTCGAGGAACTTTGACGCTTATTTTGAACTTCGGTGAACTCCGTGAACTTCGATGGATTTCGGCGAACTTCGGAGGATTTCACTGAACTTCGATAAAATTTTACAGAGCGAACTTCGGTGAACTTCGGCCGAAGTTCATGAACTTCGACTTCGGGTGTACAAATTTTTGGAGCCTATTTCCCCTTGGTGGTGGTGAATGAACAAATGTTGCATTTTATCATGTTTCTTTGACATTCGCCACACTGTCAAAATTTATGTGGACATTCGCCTCTTTGTCAAAATTTATGTGGACATTCGCCTCTTTGTCAAAGTGTTCCTTGGACATACGCCTCTCTGTCAAAATGTTCTTGGACATACGCCCTTTTGTCCAAATTTCTGTGGACATTCGCCTCTTTGTCACATAGTAGATGGACATATGCCATATTGAGCTATTAGTATATCTCAGGACCTATTGTAGATATTGATGTGCCGTTTGGTTCTGCATGTGTAACACATAATAAGGAACCATATGCCCGAAAAAACTCAATTTGACCAAATTGTGGACAAACGCCCCTTTGTCAAAATTTTCCTGAATACATCAAGCAATGAAAAAAAAAAAAAAGTCATAACTAAACTTGCATGATTCTTCATTCATGTGTCCTATACTGATACACCTATCTGTTTTTTTTTTCAATACAAGCATAAATGCACCTTTGGACACTCTCTACAAATATAACGTGACAACTTATTCTCTTTTGTACAGTCATTCGACCACACCAGATAGCAATTCAACTTGAGTTGATATCCGCCACATGAAATGACGGTGGAAGTCCAATGGGACCAGAACCCGACTAAGCATTCCAGATTTTAAATTCATTGGCATAACATCATGGGTTTGATAAGGTAACTGAGATTGTTCAGTTTTTTGTTATATTACATTAAAATGGTTTGGTGACTCTGTGGTCTTCCCAATTCCTGTTTAAAGAGCCTCCAGGAGGTAAAGCTGAGTGTCAAATTGATCCAAGTAAATGAAGACAGTGTAATTTTGCAATGCAAAGATGTATAATCTTTAATAGAACTTGACTTGTGGAAACTTCAACATATGTACAACACAAATTATATAAAGCACTTGCATATAAAGCATTCATAGCAGCACAGGTTATGATACTGCAAAAGGAGACTTAACATATGATTAAATAAAATAAGTAAACCAAGAACTTAGTCCTTAAGACAAATTTATAAGCAGACAAACTTAACTATAGTTAAGTACTTACAATGAACATGATCAATTAAAATTATTGAACCAAAGAGGGAAAAAGTTACTACCCAGAGGAACTATGGGTAACTTGAAAAAAGATAATGTACAAACAAGATGTTAATTTAAAAAAAAAAATGGAATTCAATTATAAATCCTAAGAAAAGCCATTGTACGGCATTCAATATCAACACAAGTCTTAAAGGGGAGTGGAGTAACATACAAAGCGGACAATCCCAGGTCAGATATAGGCTACTCCATTCACACGATTTAAGCCAAGTGACAACACTTTAGCGAATTCAGTCTAAACTCACAAGCTACAGCATATAGCAGCACAACAAGAGCAAAAGAGTACAAAACTATGTCATGTGACCCATATGGCAAAATGAACAAGCTGGAAGTAGATCAACCATACCAACATGAATAACAATAGAACAAAAACAGTTCGAGACAAAGGTCAACTAAACACTGAAAATAGGAATTAAAATTTAGGAGAGGCTACTCCATTCACACGATTTAAGCCAAGTGACAACACTTTAGCGAATTCAGTCTAAACTCACAAGCTACAGCATATAGCAGCACAAGAGCAAAAGAATTCAAAACTATGTCATGTGACCAATGTGGCAAAATGAACAAGCTGGAACAACCATACCAACATGAATAACAATAGAACAAATACAGTTCGAGACAAAGGTCAACTAAACACTGAAAATAGGAATTAAAATTTAGGAGAGGCTACTCCATTCACACGATTTAAGCCAAGTGACAACACTTTAGCGAATTCAGTCTAAACTCACAAGCTAAAGCATATAGCAGCACAACAAGAGCAAAACAATACAAAACTATGTCATGTGACCCATATGGCAAAATGAACAAGCTGGAGTAGATCAGCCATATACAAACATGAATAACAATAGAACAAATACAGTTCGAGACAAAGGGAAGATTAAACACTGAGAAAAGGAATTAAAATTTAGGAGAGGCTACTCCATTCACGCGATTTAAGGCAAATGACAACACTTTAGCGAATTCAGTCTATACTCACAAGCTACAAGCATATAGCAGCACAACAAGAGCAAAAGAATACAAAACTATGTCATGTGACTCATATGGCATAATGAACAAGCCGAAGTAGATCAACCATACCAACATGAGTAACAATAGAACAAATACAGTTCGAGTCAAAGGGACGACTAAACAGGAAGAAAGACAAAAAAGGAATTAAAATTTAGGAGAAACTTTTCTTCCCCACTCGGACGGAGAATCCCGAAACAATAGTAGCTTGAAGCTTCAAATTAAACTAGAAATTACTTTTAAGAAAAGTTATGACAAAACAGTAAAGGGAAAAAAAGAAAAACAGTTAAAAAGAAGATACATTAAAATAAAAAAGGCAAGCACCTACCGCAACTTAATGCGCATCACCAAAAGCTGTAGCACGAATACATCTAAGATACTTTGTTGCAAGCCAAACACTTTTCAGGACGATTTGCCTTCGAAGCCTGTCCCTTTTCACTTGAGAGGCATCTGTGGCAAAAACCATAGTGCCCACATGGCATAACATCAAAGCGACCAATATATGACCCACAATTATCACAGCACAGCACATCATTGGGATGGATATCATAGTCTGGATCAGTTCTTTCCGGAAGCTTAGCTGTAGTCAAGGGGCCACTAGCGGGTTCACCTTCATCTCTTGGCCTTCTGCCTTTACCTCCCGTTGAACGTGCTGATGATGGCCTTCTCACAGAACGATCTGGGGAAAAAAATTCAATTGATAACGAGCGTGTAGATTAAGACGAATTAGTACAATTGAAGTATCTGTTACTGATAACTAACCAGCTGCAGTCGAAGAGGGTGAGGGTGAGCCAAGGCCGACACCAAACTGAGCAGAAGGCGGGTTGTTCCAGTAATGGGGTCCTGTGGCAACGAAGATTTATAATAATCCAGGCAACCAGTGTGAGCAAACACAGATGATAAAAAAATCCTACTTACCATTGCCATGAATGGGGACACCAGAGGACGGTCCAGGACCATACATGGCAGCTGGTGAGTATGGCATCAATGAACCAGGCTGCTGTGGGGAACACTGGCTAAATGGAGAGACGCTGACCGATGCCGACGATGCGACCCCCGTAGTTGAAGGAAGCCATTTGAGCTTGAGCTGATCCGTAACCGATGAACGTAGGCGGGTTGTGGGAGCTTGTCCCAGGAGGTCCATACTGCTGAGTGGCAGCATACTGCACGTTGGAGGCCGGCCCTTGCTGAGGGAAATGATTGTACTACGGTCCTGCAGCATTGTACGAGGGCCTGGGATCCCTGATTAGGCATCTTGAAGAAGCAGGGATTTCAAAGATAAGGGTGAACTGTGGACACAACTACTCGCAAGCGCAGTCACGACG
>NW_026267365.1:6710-6937 GCF_000697945.3 Frankliniella occidentalis | reverse complement strand
ATCTCCTCACAGACGCCTAAGTCACACGGCGAGCGCAGGGGAGAAGCAAGCAGGGCCCACCGGCGCAGGGGAGAAGCTGGTTAGGCCCCTATAAAAGAAACACTCAAATAAATTTGGCCATCATCAGTCTTTACCGAGGGGGTGCTGTCTTGTGTGGAAGTTGTACAATGATCGACAATCAAATAAAATCAAATGATTTCTTTTGATTTCTTTTGATTTTTTTTCAG
>NW_026267365.1:6350-6660 GCF_000697945.3 Frankliniella occidentalis | reverse complement strand
TTTTTTTGATTTTTTAAAATCTAAAGTTTGATTTTTTGGCAAAAAATGCCTAAATTTCATGATATTTTCTGAATTTTTTGATTTTATTTTGATTTTTTTGATTTTTTTGATTTTTAGCCCGCCCTTCTGCTTTTAAAAAAGCATTAAAGCGGGCTTATGCAACCGCTCTCGTGTCTGTCTGTCTGTCTGGTTTTTTACCTATCTTTCCTGGACTATGAGGCGCAGAGACGACTGGACGCCGTTGCGTCTCGTTGGATGGGTTGGAAGCAGCGTTCTCCACAGGTGGGGTGGACGGAGCATCCGACGAGCC
>NW_026267365.1:0-1655 GCF_000697945.3 Frankliniella occidentalis | reverse complement strand
CGAGGAAATATTTCAAATCGTTCAGGTCATTCCTCATTCGTTGCCGGTGTACAGGCTGGCGGATCTCGATAACGATGCGATTCAGGGCACGTTTTATGAAGCAGAGCTTCAGAAGGTCAGCACGCCCGAATCGTTCAAAATCGCATATATAGTGCGCTCCAGAGGAAAACAGGATAGTCGTGAGCACCTCGTCCACTGGAGAGGTTATCCTGAAAAAAGTCGATCCTGGATTTTGGATTCCGATTTAGTATGATGGATTTCTATACGTTTCTACCGAGTAACGCCAGTCCGGAACTTTATCCAGACAATACGACATCCCATTTTAAAACGGGGCTCGACCAGCGTATGGAGCTACGCGGCCATTGGCAGGCAGCACTCGTCGAGCTCCATTACCCTAACACGATCGCTCATGTAGAGAAAATGAAATAACAGTTCTGTCAGAAAGCATGGTCGATACAGCATCTGTAAGACCTAGCTCTTATAGTTCTGCAAAAGATTTCCTTATCAGTGTCAATGACACCTTGAAATCTTTCGATGAAATGACATCGGAGGACAGGGTGTACTATGAACTCACCTCAGACCAGCGAATTATTCTTGCTCCGTTCGACATAGACGAAAAATTTAAATTACATTTTTCCCCTCGCTTGGCTCTGCAGCTTAATAACGATTTCCGTTTTCTTCTCCCCCGCATTCTTCTGCATTTTAGCTTTACCGAAATGGGTTATTGTGCGTCACTGGGTCCTGCCGAACTTGTTTCTTCTGGCCCTACCGCCAAATGTTGTTTTGGACGATGCGTTTGGCCACCTGTTGAAGACGCACAATTTAAATGGCTAGCACGGCCTGAAAGCACAGTTTGTTCCGGTCAGAATGGTGTAATCAAATTGTTAAAATTCACGATGGGTCCCGCTGGCCCTTACCTCAAATTACTTTTTTGACGGTGCCTTTGGACACCTGTCATCGACGCACAACTCAAACGGAAAGCGCGTCCTGAAATCAATTTTTTTTTTTGATCAGAATGGCGTGATCGGATTGTTGACATTCGCCATGGTTCCCGCTGTCGTAAAGTTGGCGGGGCCCTTGTAAACGCGTCGTTACGGCCTAGAAAGAGACGACCATTGCTTTTGTTGCCTAGACGGTTCAAAAGCACAGTTCACAAACAGTTTTTCGGCGTGCTCAGATTTAATTGTGCGTTACTGGGTCCCGCCGGCCTTTTTTATTCGGGTCCTACCGCCAAATTTCGTCTTTGACGGTGCGTTTGGACACCTGTCGTCGACGCACAATTTATACGTATTGCATTACTGGCTGAAAGCACAGTTTTTTTCAGTTAAAATAGTCAGATGCAGTCCCGCAGTTTGAGCGCCGTTTTTGGTCTTTGGACACCTGTCATCGACGCACAACTCAAACGAAAAGCACGGGCTGAAAGCAATTTTTTTTTTTTTGGTTCAGAATGGCGTATTTGGAATGTTGACGGCCATTGCTTTTGTAGCATGGACTGTTCGAAAGCACAGTTTATGAACAGTTTTTTTGGCGTGCTCAGATTTAAAAAAACATTCCGGTAATGCTGAAATGCAGAAGAATACGGGAAAGAGGAAAACAGAAGTTACCATGTTAAAGCATAGCGATTTCCGTTTTCTTCTCCCCCGCATTCTTCTGCA
>NW_026267364.1:428970-430742 GCF_000697945.3 Frankliniella occidentalis | reverse complement strand
ATGAAAACCAGGACGTCGTTTTTACCGTGCGCGTTATAGCGTTGCCAACAATTCCCGAGAGAGAGCGCTGCGGTCGTTCGTAGGCGTGTTTTGCGCGGTGAGGCCCCGCTATGTTTGTTAATGTAGGTGTTGACTCATTTGCCCAAATGAATGTCTACCTTCATCGCTTCTCGGCCTTGAGTTGAGTGCCCCGCCGGCGGAAAGACTCCTGACACATGTGTCGGGCCGTCCGGTTAGGGAGCCGCAAGGTTAACCGAGGAGTGATCGCTTACAGGACCATCCAGAGTAATACTGGCTCTGAGTCCTGTTAAGCGCGTACATCACCATGGCTAGTGGAATTTCTTGGCTCATTAGCAAGAATTGGCCAACCACCAACCGGTCAGCATCTGAGCTCCGCACCTTTAGCTCCTCAGTGCAACGCCGCCTCAGCCATGATGTCAAGCTTCATCAGCCGCTTGAGTTCTCCATCCACGGCAAGGAGATCATGGCGGTCGTGCCGACGCAGTACTTCGACGCCGTCAAGGGTGCCTGCCAGCAGACCCGCGCCCCCGGCGCCGTCCAGGTCGGCTGGCAAGGGTATCACCAGGATCGCCGAGACAACCAGGCTGTCTTCGCGCAGATGATCCCCAACATCCTGATCGGGATCACAATGGTGGCCCCCGTCGAGGACGTCCAGGCAGCCCTCAAGACGTGTCTCAGGACAAGAGACGTCAACCACCTGGCGGGTTTCACTGGCCCGCCGGGTGGAAAGAAGCTCAACGTCTTCTCCTGCGACGACGCCGAGCTGGCCTCCACCCTCTACACCCTCTCGGCGGGGGTTCTCGTAGAGGGCATGCGGTTTTTCCCCTATCATATGACCGTTGAAGGGACTCCGGAGATCCTGGTGTACTTCGAGCACGCCCGGCCCGTGCTACCACCTCTCCGTCGACACGTCCACGTGCAGGTTGAAGCGGACCTGCCACCACCTCCGCAACCCAAGAGGAAGCGGCCTGACATCGGACCAAACTCGCCTCCCACACCATCCCCCGGTCCGGGGAAGAAGAAGGCGAAGCTCACACCAACTGCACCCCCTGCGCCGCGGCCGAAGCAGTGCTTCAAGTGCCAGCAATGGGGGTGCGAGCTGTCCCGGTGTCAGGGCGCCGACACCTGCCGTCGCTGCGCCAAACCCCACCGGAGTTCGGACTGCCCGAGGACGGACCCGGCGCGCTGCGCTGTCTGCGCGGGGGAACATGCGGCGAGTTCCACCCTCTGCCCCTCCCGCCCACGCCACCAGCGGACACCAGCGCCGACCAGCCGCAAGCGCCCCCCGAGGCGCCGCGACCGGTCACCCACGCCACCAGCGGCCGACCTGGCCACACTAGTGCAGGTCATGGCGCTCCAACTCATGGAGCGTCTCCTCCCCCCGGCACGAAAGCTTTCGGGTCGTAGGCCGGGGAGGGGGAAACAAAAACCTCCAAAAAACCCAAAGACTAACCCACCACCCCAAAAGGCTTAGTGATAGTAATGGTGAGGTCGAATTAAACTGAAAGTCAGGAGGTCTCCGTGGATTCAACCACGAGAAAAAAAAAACAAAAAAAAAAACCTTCATCCGCGGTCTGGTCTGGCTGGGTCTTAGTATTCAACCAGAGTTCAAATCCGTTGCATCCCCCCCCCCTCTCTCTCTACAACAGGTACTTTTAGTGAGTAGTGAACTTGAGTAATTACTATGCAATAGAATAGATTTGGAAGTCCACTAGAAGAGCTTGATGCTGGGAAGTCTGGTTTCTATTCAT
>NW_026267364.1:415749-426913 GCF_000697945.3 Frankliniella occidentalis | reverse complement strand
AAACCCCGAACCCCCTCCTCCCCTCCAACTTACGTACGTAAATACGTAAACCATTCAAAATATCACTTTCGTTCCTCTTCACCGGACACCGGCGAAACTTTTTAAGTCGAGTTCCGCAACTCTAAAACTTAAAATTTCACACTCGGTTTGACCATCTGACATTATGATCACGTGTGAGAAAATCAGAAAGTCTCGAAGTGGGCGCAATAGGAGCCATTTGCGTGTTCGCGCTCTTTTCCACTCAGTGTAGCCACCACCGAAACAATAACATCTGAAGCTCCCTCCGGGGAAAAAGGGGCCAAATATTTCAAATTAGTCCGTAGCGAACGAAAAGGGGAGACTGGGTCTCCCTTAATTATAGATGTTTAGGCAAACTCGCATTCCGTCATCGGTACAGCCGTTTTCGAGAAAAAGACGAACGTACACACGGACAGACAGACAGACTCACGACCGAGACAACACCTGACCCCTCAGCAACTTGGACTGAGCTTCGCTCAGCGATCAACACACATAGCGGGGTCTGACCGCGCAAAACACGCCTACGAACGACCGCAGCGCGCTCTCTCGGGAATTGCTGGCAACGCTATAACGCGACATAATCGTTATAACCGTAACATTTTTACCTTGCACTGGTAAAACAAAATGTAGAAAGTTGCACACCAAATGATGTGCAGTATCAAGGGTGCAAAAACTAAACACTTCACGATGTTGAACTCAACTAGACGTCAATTGGTGTGCAAATATTAGACGTTTTATTTACGTTTTGATAACTGCACTGAAAAAACAAAGCTGCTATCTAATGCCTTTTAAAGGCGTTAGTGAAATAGATCCTCCAGAAAGGTGCTGCTGCCCCCCAAAGGTGCTATTTTTGTTACAAATCGTTCCTCTAAAAAGGCACTAGTGCAGCAGCACCCCTTAAAATTCAATAGCACCCTTAAAAGGGTGCCTTTAATTTTCCAGTGTAGTGTTCAATATTTGCACACTACTAAGTGTGCGGCTCAGTTTGACACCATGTAATGTGCAAAATCATCAGTTGAACACTTAAGGGTGCAATATTTGCACACTTGTATTGTGGACCTGCTGACCCGGGGCGGGGATCAGTGGCGCCACCGAGGCCGCCACACGTCTATGGGTGCAGGGCCAGGGCCAGGGCTAGTGCCGGCTGGGCGGACCTCTCAAACAAAAGGAACCGGAAACAAATAATAATCGCCATCTTTTGATATGTTGTATAATATAAAAAAATATATCCAAAGATGAACAAAATCGGATAATATTTAGTGGTGGTGCAGCGAGCTTAAAGTTTAACCCACAAGTCTTATGGGACATTCTATGCAAAAACGAAAATTTGGACTTGACATGCCGTATGGCCGTCTATGACCGGCCATTGCCGTAGAATTTTTCACCAATTTTGTTAAAATTTGACCTCAAACAGCCAAAATTGAGGATATTTCTATGGCAATGGCAGGTCATAGACGGTCATACAGCATGTCGTTAGACTCGGTTTTTGACGTACAATCTGATTTAGAAATCAGTTTCGATGTAGGACAAATATTTTGGAGTCCAGTTCAAATTTTCGATTTTGCATAGAATTTCCCATAAGACTTGTGGGTTAAACTTTAAGCTCGTTGCGCCACCACTAAATATTATCCGATTTTGTTCATCTTTGGATGTATTTTTTTCTTCGCACATAAGAACAGGATGACGAGTACTCTGACACTCCAACTCATACTTGTGGGGAAAAAAATCACCCTATCGCTTGGCATACATCTACCTAGGCCTGCGGCGCTGACACTGGAGTTGGGCAAAAGGCACTGTCGTAAATAGGCCTTCGGCCCCAAAAGCCACAAATTTTGTGCCTCAGGATTTAACTTTGACGAGTTACCCTACCGGAGACCATAAAATATCTGAGGAAAACCATTAAAATGTTTTGGGGTGAATTTCGTGTGAAGAACGCCCTCTGGCGCCCAAATGGTTAGAGGTACGGCCAAACGAGCGTTTTAGTCCGAGAGTTTCACTTTGACGAGTTCCCTCTAAGAAAGATGTCGAAAAAAAAGTTTTTTATTAGAAATGTTTTGAGCTATTTGTTTTTGATTTTTTTGACACGTCCATTTTGAGCCAGATGGCTCAAAATCAAAACAGTTCTTCCTTTTCATGATACAAAGCTACAATAAAAATTAGAGACTTCCTAGCGACCTCACAGCGTGTATACTAGTTTTGCTTTTGTTTTTTTTGTGTGTTTTTTTGACTCAATAATATCTGAAATTATCGGAATGACATCTTGATTAATCTTTATCTTTCCTTAGATACCGAAAACACCTTTCGAGATACAATTCTCCAAATTTCGCAATAGATGTGCATCACCGTTGGACGACACTCCACACGACACTTTATTTCCCACGACGCATTTTGCTTGTGGATTATTTTGTACACAAACAAACAAAAATCATATTGTCAAACAAAGAATAAAATGGTAGGATCAGGGGGCTGATGGGCTTCACAGCGAATGAGATTCAAAACAATTTAGATTGCTGAACTTATTTCTGAATGCGTGCTTTAGTACTCGTATCTGACGAAGAGAGGTGAGCGGTTCGTTTGTAGGCATAAATGAGTTCGTGACACGTACTGTTACACGGAATACACATGACCCCCACGCAAGAGTTTGCTGTCAACGGATATGAAATACAACAGAGCTGCATTAAAAAAATGTTGTGAAAAGCTGTACGTTCAATGGACCGGACTGGACATGTCACGAGCAACGTGGGAACGGACTGGAATAAAATGTTGCATCGCGTGCAAGAGCTCAGTCTTAGGCTCCGCTGCAAGGGATAATGTGAGCTATTTATGTGGGCATACTTGTAAAGTAAGAGTGTTGTCCGAGGTTCAGAACTAGCGTGATAGGGGGGAAGGGAGGGAGGCTATGGAAAAATTGTCGTGCCAGTTAGTAGAACATATTCCGTGGAAGATGTACAAATTTAATGGAAATTTGTATAATTTAGGAGCCCTGCCTATCGACTTGGCATCGAATGACGAGTCAGAGTGGGAGGTTTTCTATGAACGACTCGTTCTTAAATGACAAAAATTACAAAATGTGTCCTATTTATAGGTACCTTCCTTTCAGTGGGAAAGGTTGTATAGTTTGCAGCACACAAGCCTTTGTGTAGTCTCTAGGATCATTGGCTAAGCAATTAGGAAAGCCTATTACTCGGTCTGGTCGGAAAAAAACTTTCTGGCTGTGTGTGTGTCTGTGTGTCTGTGTGTCTGTGTGTCTGTGTGTCTGTGTGTCTGTGTGTCTGTGAGCACAATAACTCGGCAGCGAATTAAGCTAGCGACCTGGGATTTTCAGGGTCGTTTTGTGTTATAACAAGCAGGCCCGCCCTTCCACCACACGAAGTTGCCAGCTTCACTCCTCCCCGCAGGCAACTCCGTTCGGCAGGAGCCGGGCCTGCTTGGCCTGCCAGCTAATAATCTGAATTCTTACGCAGGTTTTCATTCTGTATGATCTCACGGTTACTAAAAGCTCTTCTTTTGCCAGTGTGCTTCCTTCTGCTCAGTGATGCGCGCTTAAGTGGGCAGGTAAAGTAAATAAAAGAAAAAAATGTTGGCAAACAAAAGTTATCTTTATTTAAGCAGCTGTTAATAGTTTGGACAGAGACGCACTGGTGGAGCAAGAAAGACGGTCCTCTCGCCTCGGATCCTCCGCCTTGAGCATTGCCCTGGATCTGGTACAAAGCATTTTGTATATTTCCACAACTACACCTCAGTGGTTGATGAGCGTGGCATCGTTTACCTCAGCGTCGTTATGGAATTCTTTAAAACAGCCAAGTCGCTCTCGATGGTGAGTGCATTACTAACGCTATCGAGGAGTCGTCGACACCTATTTGCCGAGTACGAAATAATTTATTGCTAATAGAGGTGACACTAAAATAGTAGAGGTAACAATTGGCTGAGCGATTAGCGAAGCCCATTACTCCACTGACCGGAAAAGTTTTTAGCTCAGCGATGAGCGAAGCCTATTACTCCGTCTGGTCGGAAAAAACTTGTTCTGTCTGTCTGTCTGTGTGTCTGTGTATCTGTCCGCACGAAAACTCGAAAACGAATTGAGCGAGCTACCTGGGATATTCAGGGTCGTTTTGTGTCATAAAAAGACAGATCGAGTTCGCAGATGACCATTCTAGCTCAAAAATTTGATTTTTTAAAAATCAAAAATAACAGGCAACAAAATCCTTTTTTTCCAAATATTTTTATGGTCTCCTATTGGGTAACTCGTGAAAATAGAAATCTACGGACGAAAATTTCGTCCGTTTTGCTCTATCTTGCACCGTTTGGGTGCATAAAAAGACAGATCGAGTTTGAAGATGAGCACTATAGCTCAAAAATTGAATTTAAAAAAAATCAAAAACCACAGGACGCAAAATACTTGGTAGATGTACGCCAGACCACGTCTCGCGTAACAGGATTCGCGATATCTCACGAAACACTGTTGCGCTGCGACGCGCCTGGCATACATCTACCTAGGCCTGCGGCGCTGACACCTGAGTCGGGTAGCGCAAAAAAGTGCACAAAGATACGGGCCGTCAACTTCCCGTCACTTGACTAAACATGCAGGGTTGTACATTTTTCGCTTGTTTCCGTCAAAAACTCCCTGTGGCGCCTAAATGGTTCAAGATAGAGCCAAACGGACGAAATTTTCGCCCAAAGTACTCTGCTTTAATGAGTTACCCCTTAGGAAACTGTAAAAATACTTTTAAACAAGCAGGCCCGCCCTTCCGCCAAACGAAGTTGCCAGCTCCGCTTCGCTCCGCCGGCAACTCCGTTCGGCAGGGTCCGGCCCTGCTTGGCCTGCCGGCGGCGATGGTCGGGCCTGCGGCCCGACCATTTCTGTCACGCGATTTGCTGCAGAACATAATCAAATGATGAAGCGGGCCTTCGGCCCGCTTAAACCCGTCGTCTTTGAGTTTGCCCCAAAGACTCGAGAAAGGGATGTAACGGTGAAGCACCGCGACTGCAACCCACCCTTCTGCTTAGAAAACGTGTTTTGGGGGTGGGGGGAGAGTCACCTTTCCATTTTGCGGTTTTTAGGCCTTTCACTACAACTTATTGTTCACTATGGCAATTTTTAGCTTATTTTCGACAAAAAAGACCCTCTAGCGCCTAAACGGTTAGAGATGGAGCAAAACGGACGAAATTTTCGCCCAAAGGGCCCTACTTTGACGAGTTACCCCTTAGGAGATCATAAAAAAAAATATTTTTTCCAACTTTTTTGGCCTTGCCTGTTTTCTTCGATACCCCCTTTCAGCCCCTTAGGGGTGGCTGACAGGATTTGCCGTAGGCGTTTCGTTCTCTAGAAGTGGACCTTAAGATACCCTGAAAATTTTAAGTCTCTAGCACATCTCCTTCTAGTGGAACAGACAGACAGACAGACAGACACGAGGTCGTTTGCATAAGCCCGCTGGATAGCTTTTTCAAAGCAGAAGGGCGGGCTAAAAAACATTATTTGTGGGACCTGTGCTTTTTTTTTTTTAATCCAATTTTTGAGCTAGAATGCTCTTCTTTGAACTCGATCTGTCATTTTATAACACCAAACGACCCTGAAAATCCCAGGTCGCTAGCTCAATTCGTTCTCGAGTTATCGTGATGACAGACAGACACACAGACAGACAGACGCGAAACCTTTTGATCATCACTGGAGTAATAGGCTTCACTAATCGCTCAGCCAATGAGCTTATCGAAAAAAATATCATGGTAATATAATGTGTAACATCGATGTAATGTCGTACTCAAGTTTTATTTAGTGCCTTACTTCCAGATGAAAGTCAAGCTACACAAATGCCGTGAGGCAGTTACGTCAAACACATGCGAATACTTCGCCACTTGGCCGTTTTCTACAGCCATCTGTAGCTTCATCACGATGAAGGGGTTTATGTGGAGTAAATTTTTACGAGCGATATCACCCGAATTTAAATGCCCTTTATTGCCGGTAAGTCTGAGGTGATGGGTCCTGAGCCAGGCAGGTTGGGCTGAGAATCCATCAGGTGCGGCAGATCAGTCTGTTCATTAAGAAATGTCATAACGCATTGAAGGTGCTTTACTCTGTGTGCTGTTGTGTACTCTCCTTTCCTGATTTGGCTGTTTCTTGTGTTGAGGAGGCAGGCCCTTACATGTTTTAAAACATGTCGAGTGTAATAGAGGAGTGCGAAGCGAGGAGTTTGCCGTCGAATCAGATCTAATCTTATACATTTTCATTGAACCGAATTAGCCAAAAACCTTTTAGTCTAAGGTATCGAGTTGGATTCATTAACGCAATAAAGAAAATCAAAATCAATGAATGAATTCAACTAGTATGAGTCTTCTCTTGAATATAGGTTTCTGATTTCCTGAAATTTACAAAGTATGCGGTTTTTCCAATGGTGTGGTTTGTCATAGTCGAACGGATCCTATTCGAAGTTTTGAATTTACGGATGTCGAAGGCGGCTACGAAAAAGGAAATTTTCCTGTACCGCTCTTACAAGGTTTTTTCTGTTTCAAAAAAATAGTAACGTATGAATGATTACCTTTCAGGAACTGTTATGTGATTTCTTTGACAGATGAACTACACCCTTACTAACGGGACCCTGGATTTGTCGTTGGGGGAAACCATGGCGCACATCAACATTGCTGGCAATGTCTGGGACACAGAAGTGGAATTCTACGACCAGGATAAAGAACTTTTTAGTTGCGTAAAAGCACTTGTCCTCATTAACAGAGTGAACATAAAGGATCGATGAGTAATATTTTGTTCGACTGCAAAACTGTGGCCACCCGCCTAATAATACAGAGCCGCTAGCATACCACTTGGCGGTGTCACACGGAAATTTTGTGTCGAATAAACATAATTCTCAGTACCACATTTTTTAACTGCTGTTCTAACACCAAGGACTGGTTATGGGGTTACACTTGGCATGAGCGTACTTTTAATAAAATAAAATAAATGGTTTCTCATTAAATCTTGCAATATAAAAGGCCCACTAACAACAAAATTGTGTAGACGAAATACACAAAACATCACAAAATTTTGTATCTACGTGAACTCAAAGGGAACTTGTTACCTGGATCAGTCCTATCTAGTAGTGGTTTTACTTCATAGCAGGGAAAATAAACAAAACCCATCGCACTTTGTATTTTCCTTCTAAATTTGGCTGAAATTTCCCTGGCTTGACTCCGCCTGCTGCTCAGCTCGTCATTTCCATGGAAACTCGTGGATGCAAACTCAAATTTCTCAAATTTCCTAACAAAGAATTGCATTCGGGATCGTACCCATACAACGTGACCGGTTTAAGGGGGGGGGGGGGGTTCGGCAAAATACTACAATTGATCACGTGGGGGGAGGAGGGGGGGTCGGCCGAAGTCACGAAGTATTATCAGCACTGTAAAACCTTTCTTCCCCGAGTAAAAATGAGCAACGTATAGGTAGGGTACCAATAAAAACGTTAACACTTCGTGTAAACTGCGAAACGAACCCATGATAAAGAAAACTGAATTATATATCCTAATGTAAATAAAGAAGTAAACATTTTTAGTTGTACGGGGTATGCTTGGCCTATGCTGTCAGCCCGTATTGCGTCTTGGCCCCTGCCCCCTGCGGCATGAAATGGTATGCAAACCCACAACACTGAACATAGAGGTGTTCGCTCTGACCGAGGGGACCGAGGCATTGACCACCTGGTACCTCTATTTAAACAATGCTGTCGGTGTGGTAGCACGAATGTGTGCACCGTGGAAAGTTCGATTGACCACCAGAAAGCTTGGTGGCTGTATAAACATTCTAGAAATTTACTTCATTTAGCTCTCTGTTTTGGGTTTGGGTGCACTGTCAACAAAGGGGCGGCGGGAGTGGCCTCGAGCACAGTGTCTATTGTTGGCGGTACTTCGTGTTAACTGAAAAACAACCCCCTGTTTAGGAATTTAATTGGCATACAAAAATTGAAGTTAGTAATTTTGAAGTTGGGATTATTAAGATTTGCGGCAAAAATAGTACGGAAATGGCGTAGACAGCGTACACCGAATATTGTACAGAACCGTTACGTTACGTCTCAAGCTACGTCTTACGCTACGTCTTACGTTTTATGAAGACGTAACGTAAGACGTAACGTATTACGTAACGTAAGGCGTAACGTCTTACGTAACGTAAGACGTAACGTAAGACGCAACGTAAGACGCAACGTAAGACGTAACGTAAGACGTAACGTAAGACGTAACGTAAGACGTAACGCAAGACGTAACGTAAGACGTCGCACAGTGCTAATTGTTGGCAGTACTGAGGTAATGTGGAATTGAGATGCAACAGGTGGTCGCGGCGACGTGACGCTCTGGCCCCCGCGCGCGGCCCGTGTGGTAGAAACTGGTTTGTTTAAAAATAATTTTTGATTTCTCAAAATATTCATTTGGTTCCTCGTAGTGGACCTAAACATGAGTTCTGCCAAAAAAAAAAAAAAAAAAAATTGAGCCTGAGATCTGCCGATTTGGAGGTTGCGCAAAGCTCCCAAAGTTTCATTTTATTTCTTTTATTTTCTTATTAAGGGAAAATGTTGCAGCGGCATAAAAATGTAAAAAATCGACACCTCCTACGCACAAGCAGCTATCTTCTTGAGCTGTGCAGACAAGCAGCTATCTTCCTATGCTGCGCAGACAAGCAGCTATCTGCTGGAGGGTGGCAGACAAACAGCTATCTGTTTTTTGAGGAGGTTAGGGTTGACCTATTCTCCGTCAAATAACTTCTATCAGTGACAAGTTAGGAACATCGGGAGTAAAATTCTATGTTTTGACAAACTAGAGAAAGAAGTTGACGCAGCAGTAGAGTGTCTACGTCATTTGTGGACAGAAATATGAATACCCAAAGTCGCGAGGTGGAAAAAGCAGGTAGCTGTTTGTCTGCGCAGCCCAAGAAGATAGCTGCTTGTACGTAGGAGGTGTCGAAATGGAGCATTTTTGTCGAAAAAAAAATGTTCAAATGTCCTAGAACTAGTTTTTGCTTTAGGTCCAATAACCAAACAAAACTTAAAGGAGCTCTCAAAATAGTTATTTCCTACGCAAACGCAACATTTTTTACATTTTAGCCGATTTTTGGGCGTTTTTTTTCTTTTTCCTTACTTTTTACTCAAAGAAGTAGTGCGCTAGAGACCTTTTTGATTATTGCAAACGAAATAGCATGAAGAGACCTTTATTTTCATGCCTTTTAATCAGTCCTCAGACGATTAGGCGTCCACTGAAACGCCTGGATCGTTTCGCAATGCTGAGAACCCCCCTCCCCCTCTAAATCGCTTTTTTTTTGATACGAGAATCGACGTATGCCTGCAGAAGTGGCGTATATGTGAAGAGGCGCGCAACCCTGGCGGATCTGCGCCGGCCTGGCCAACACTGGCGTATCTGCTTTCCGGTTGATCTGCTCGCAGTCAACTTTGGAGGCGTATTGCTCATTGTAGGTATGTCGTATAGTATTGAGTGATATCAAAACTCAATCACGAGGATATAAACATTGCAATGAGACATCAGTCAATACTGTACGACAAACCTACGGTGAGCAATAGGCCTCCAAAGTTGACTGAGCAGATCAGCCGAAATGCAGATACGCCTGTGATGACCGTCCCTCCCCAGCTCCGCCAGTGTTGGCCGGGCCGGCGCAGACTCGCCAGTGTGTTGCGCACCTCTTCACAGATACGCCACTTCTGCAGGCACACGTCGGAATGGAGGCTACAAATGGACTGGTAGACTCAAACGGACTATGGGAACCGATTCCTTGCGTCAAAATACGTCTAGAGACACCCTGGTCATGTTCTTAAACTATGTAGATGTACGCCAGACCACGTCTCGCGTAACAGGCTTCACCATATCTCACGAAACACTGTTACGCTGCGACGCGCCTGGCATACTTCTACCTTGGCCTGCGGCGCTGACACCCGAGACGGGAAGCGCAAAAATGTTCGCAAAGATACGGGCCTTCGGCCCGTCAACTTCCCGTCACTTCGACTAAGAATGCAGGGTTGTACATTTTTAGCCCGCCCTTCTGCTTTGAAAAAGCTATCCAGCGGGCTTATGCAAACGACCTCGTGTCTGTCTGTCTGTCTGTGTGTCTGTGTGTCTGTCTGTTCCACAAGAAGGAGATGTGCTAGAGACTTCAAATTTTCAGGGGATCTCAAGGTTCACTCCCGCAAAACAAGACGCCTACGGCAAATCCTGTCAGCCACCCCTAAGGGGCTGAAAGGGGGTATCGAAGAAAATAGGAAAGGCCAAAAAAGTTGAAAAAAATATATTTTTATTATGATCTCGGCGAAAATTTCGTCCGTTTCGCTCTATCTCTCACCGTTTGGGCGCTAGAGCGAGTTTCTCTCCGAAAAGTGGCCCAAAGTTAATTTATTAATTTTTGAAAATATTGGATGGTCTTCTAAGAGGTAACTCGTCAAAGTAGAGCCCCCTGGGCGAAAATTTCGTCCGTTTTGCGCTATCTCTAATCGTTAACGCGCTAGAGGGTCTTTTTAGACGAAAATAAGTTAAAAATTGCCATAGTTAACAATAAGATGTAGAAAAGGGCCTAAAACCGCAAAATAGAAAGGAAACTTTCCCCCACCCCCCAAAAAAACGTTTTCTAAGCAGAAGGGTGGGTTGTAGTCGCGGTGCTTCACCGTTACAGTCTTTGGGGCAAACTCAAAGATGACGGGTTTAAGCGGGCCGAAGGCCCTCTACATCATTCGATCATGTTCTTCAGCAAATCGCGTGACAGAAATGGTCGGGCCGCAGGCCCGACCACCGCCGCCGGCAGGCCAAGCAGGCCCGGCCCCTGCCGAACGGAGTTGCCGGCGGAGCGAAGCGGAGCTGGCAACTTCGTTTGGCGGAAGGGCGGGCATGCTTGTTTCGCTTATTTTCGTCAAAAACTCCCTGTGGCGCCTAAATGGTTAAAGAAAGAGCCAACCGGACGAAATTTTCGCTCGAAGGGCTCTTCTTCCTTTAGTTTGTCAAAACATAGAATGTCACTCCCGATGTTCCTAACTTGTCACTAACAGAAGTTATTGGACGGAGAATAGGTCAACCCTAACCTCCTCAAAAAACAGATAGCTGTTTGTCCACCACCCTCCAGCAGATAGCTTCTTGTCTGCACAGCTCAAGAAGATAGCTGCTTTTGCGTAGGAGGTGT
>NW_026267364.1:411844-415699 GCF_000697945.3 Frankliniella occidentalis | reverse complement strand
CTCAAAAAACAGATAGCTGTTTGTCCACCACCCTCCAGCAGATAGCTTCTTGTCTGCACAGCTCAAGAAGATAGCTGCTTTTGCGTAGGAGGTGTCGGGTTGTAGTCGCGGTGCTTCACCGTTACATCCCTTTCTCGTGTCTACGGGGCAAATTTTATGGACGACAGGCTTTAGGGGCCGAAGGCCCGTAACATTATTTGATTATGTTCTTCAGCAAATCGCGTGACAGAAATGGTCGGGCCGCAGGCCAAGCAGGCCCGGGCCCTGCCGAACGGAGTTGCCGGCGCAGCGAAGCGAAGCGAAGCTGGCAACTTCGTTTGGCGGAAGGGCGGGCCTGCTTGTTTAGACCGCCCTTCTGCTTTGAAAAAGCTATCCAGCGGGCTTATGCAAACGACCTCGTGTCTGTCTGTCTGTGTGTCTGTCTGTGTGTCTGTCTGTGTGTCTGTCTGTCTGTTCCACTAGAAGGAGATGTGCTAGAGACTTGAAATTTTCAGGGTATCTTAAGGTCAACTCCTAGAGAACGAAACGCCTACGGCAAATCCTGCCAACCACACCTAAGAGTGTGAATGGGGGTATTCAAGGTACAAAAATTCTCCCGAAAAGTATTTGTTAGCCCGCCCTTCTGCTTTAGAAAAGCTATCTAGCGGGCTTTTGCAAACGACCTCGTGTCTGTCTGTGTGTCTGTCTGTGTGTCTGTCTGTCTGTTCCACTAGAAGGAGATGTGCTAGAGACTTCAAATTTTCAGGGTATCTTAAGGTTCACTACTAGAAAACGAAACGCCTACGGGAAATCCTGGCAATCACTCCTAAAGGGCTAAACGGGGGTATCAAAGAAAATGGGGTAGGTCAAAAAAGTTAGTATAAAATATGTATTTATGATTTTCTAAGGGGTAACTCGTCCTAGTAGAACCCGAAGGCCCAAAATTTCGTCCGTTTTGCTCTATCTCTAACCGTTTAGGCGCCAGAGGGACTTTTTTTGGCGAAAATAAGCTTAAAATTGCTGTAGTGAACAATAAGTTGTAGAAGACCTAAAACCGCAAAAGAGGAAAGAAACTTCCGCCCCCCACCCCAAAAAATCGTGTCTACAGGGCAAATTTTATGGACGACGGGCTTTGCGGGCCGAAGGCCCGTTACATCATTTGATAATGTTCTTCAGCAAATCACGTGACAGAAATGTGCTCTGCCCGCCGCCTCCAGCGATCCGCTCTGGCCCAGTGGATAGCGTCTCGGACTGTCGTCCATCGGTCGAAGGTTCGACACCGGGCAGGCGAATTGATTTTCAGTTTCTTTCTTTCTTTGAGCTTCTCCGGTAACGACTGGATTTGCCCTAGATGTGTTCTGAGGATGACATGGATTTGTTCCATATCCAGGCCAGATCCAGAGAGACCCCAGTCGAGTCTGAGGTGGGACTCAGCCGTAGTAAGGCACGGCGATCGCGCCTGGCTGCGAACTGAATGTCGACTGGATTTCAGCTGCATGACACCTTGATCAACACTTACAACACTATGGAATAGGCCTGCGGATTATCGGCGCAACCAGCCACGATCCAGGCGTAGTCCATACTGTATTCAGACAATCCTTTTCTCACGAAAGTGTACCTTAAGATACCCTGAAAACTTGAAGTCTCTCGCACAACTCCTTCTAGAGGAACAGACAGACACAAGGTCGTTTGCATGAGCCCGCTGGATCGCTTTTTCATAGCAGAAGCTAAACGCGTTGCTCTAGCAGCAGGGTTGTCTTACTTAATAGTGGCACATCACTTACACAATCTGTTCATTCCTATGCAAAAGCAATTCCTACTCTCATACATTTTGCTTGATTTTGTTAGTTGTATTTCACGTTCGGATTCATTTAAGAATTTACCTGCGAGTAAATTTATGTTTCTTAGGGTATAGTCTTTACTTTTTACTTTTTACAGGTGCGTTATTGAGTTCAAAACATAACATCAATAAATTAAAAGGGATTTGTCAAAATCAGCGAGGGCACGTATTCTTCAAACACGGTGTATCGAAGTAATGGTGTAGTGGATACGTTTTAGTTCCTTAGTGCTCGGTAAAACAATGTCTCATTTTTTGGAGGGAAAAGGGAAAACTTTGAGAAACTCCCTTGGTTAGGATAAAAAAATTCTCAGATTCCGAGGAATTCTCCACAAAAAAAGGTAAATTTTTCAACTTTTGAGGTTTCCTAAAATTTGAGGTGAGATCTGATGAGTTTCCCTCAAATACAGGAATTAAATTTTTCTCTTTTTCCTTAAAAAATGATACACTGTGCTTACCGTGTAAAGCAAATGTGCCTGGCAGTAAGGTAGTTCCAACCGAGTTTTCACCAGAACGGGCCGAAGGGCTGTTCTCTAATGAAATCTTATGCAGCACTATGAAAGCATTTGAAGGTGCCGCCAAACGCTTCCGGCAGGCCAAGCTAGGCCCGCTTTGCCTACCCGATAGTATAAAGAATAATGAAAATGTGGGAATATCTGGGCCTTTTGAAACGCTTTGGGGGAAAATAACTAAAGTGTCCGTGACTTATGATCTGAACCTTGACTGGTAGATTGCCTTGTTTGGCAAAAAATGTTGCCCTCACGTGAGTTGTCAGAACGTGCATTAAGAGTGCACAGCGATGAATTTCGAGTGCCCACCTGTTAGTCAAGAGCACACCTGTTTAGGCAGCATGAGAGATAGGAGGCCGCACCACACAGTCCATAGCGCTCTCTAGCGCAAGATCGTGAGAAAAGTGGAAAGAGAGCAATGCCTCCTAACGACAAAGTCCGATGTGTTGTTACACAAAGTTCGATCTCCTTTCCGTCGTGCTTTGCAACTCGGTCTTATTATATTTATATTTTTGCCAATATTGCCGGTAGAAAAATAGTAAAAGCTTTTGTTTGTCAACGTCACATACAAAAGAAATGCAAGTGTTGGCTAAGCGATCAGCGAAGCATATTACTCCACTGATGATCAAAAAGTTTCGCGTCTGTCTGTGTGTCTGTCTGTCTGTCTGTTTTCTGTCATTGGGATTTTCAGGGTCGTTTTGTGTAAAAAGACAGATCAAGTTCAAAGAAGAGCATTCTAGCTGAAAAATTGGAATTTAAAAAATTCATAAACCACAAGTCCCCAAAATGACGTTTTTTAAAAAGACATTTTTTACTGTTTCCTAAGGGGTAACTCATCAAAGTAGACCCTTTCAACCGAAAATGTCATCCATTTGGCTCTACCCTTAACTGTATAGGCACCAAAGGTTCTACACGAAAATGACCGCATAACATTGTTACTTTTCTCAGATATTTCATGTTCACCGAGGGGGGGGGGGGTGTAACTTGTTCAAATAAAACCCCGAGGAACAACATTTGTGTTTTTTGGGGCAGAATGCCTACTTACGACTCTGCCTTTTGCCCGACTAGGGTGCCAGCGCCGCAGGCCTAGGTAGATGTATGCCAGGCTTCGCTAATCGCTCAGCCAACTAGGTAGATGTACGCCAGACCACGTCTCACGTAACAGGCTTCACGATATCTCACAAAACACTGTAACGATGCGACGCGCCTGGCATACATCTACCTAGGCCTGCGGCGCTGACACCCGAGTCGGGTAGTGCAAAAATGTACACAAAGATACGGGCCTCCGGCCCGTCAAAGGCCCGTCACTTCGACTAAGCCTGCAGGGTTGTACATTTTTTAGCCCGCCCTACTTCTTTGAAAAAGCTATCCAGCGGGCTTATGCAAACGACCTCGTGTCTGTCTGTATGTTCAACTAAAAGGAGATGTGCTAGAGATTCGAAATTTTCAGGGTATCTGAAGGTCCACTCCTAGAGAACGAAACGCCTACGGGTTAAAAAATTCTCCCAAAAAGTTTTTTTTTTTTTTTTT
>NW_026267364.1:410174-411544 GCF_000697945.3 Frankliniella occidentalis | reverse complement strand
TTCACCGTTACATCCCTTTCTTGTCGTCTACGGGCCAAACTCAAAGACGACGTGTTTAAGCGGGCCGAAGGCCTGCTAAATCGTGTGACAGAAATGGCCGGGCCGCGGGCCCGACCATCGCCGCCGGCAGGCCAAGCAGGCCCGGTCCCTGCCGAACGCGATTAGCGATTAGCGAAGCCTATTACTCCGTCTGGTCGGAAAACACTTTTTTTGTCTGTCTGTCGGTGTGTCTCTGTATCTTTCCGCACGAAAACTCGAAAGCGTATTGAGCGAGTGACCTGGGATTTTCAGGATCGTTTTGTCTCATAACAAGCAGGCCCGCCCTTCCGTCAAACGAAGTTGCCGGCGGAGCGAAGCCGGAGGCCGGAGGCCCGTATCCTTGTGTACATTTTTGCACTACCCGACTCAGGTGTCAGCGCCGCAGGCCAAGGTAGATGTATGCCAGACGCGTCGCAGCGCAACAGTGTTATCGCGAAGCCTATTACGCGAGACGTGGTCTGGCGTAAATCTACCTTGTGTACATCTTCCTTGTTTGCTGAGCGAATAGCGAAGCCTATTACTCTGTCTGATCGGGAAAAACTCTTCCTGTCCGTCTGTCTGTGTATCTGTGTTTCTGTCCGCACGATAACTCGAGAACAAGTTGAGCAAGTGACCTGCGATTTTCAGGGTCGTCTTGTGTTTGGCTGAGCGATTAGCGAAGCCTATTACTACAGTGAAGATCAAAAAGTTTCGCGTCTGTCTGTCTGTGTCTGTCTGTGTGCACGATGACTCGAGAACGAATTGAGCTAGCGACCTGGGATTTTCAGGGTCGTTTTGTTCCATAAAAGGACAGGCTGAGTCCGAAGATGAGCATTCTACCTCCAAAATTTGATTTAAAAAAAATCAAAAACAACGGGTCCCAAAAATGTCATTTTTTAAAAATACTTTTCTTTTTGGTTTCCTAGAGTGTCACCTATCAATGTAGAGCCCTCTGATCGAAAATTGTTTCCTTTTTGCTTTAGTTCGAACCGTTGAGGCGCTAGAGGGTATTTTTGACGAAAATAAGCGAAGAAATGGACAAACCTGCATGCTTTGTCGAGCTGATAGGCCGTTGACGGACCTGGCGAAACCACCGACGTTGTTTCAAGCGGCATAAGGCATACCTTTGTTGGCTGAGCGATTAGCGAAGCCTATTACTCCAGTGATGATCAAAAAGTTTCGCGTCTGTCTGTCTGTCTGTGTGTTTGTCTGTCCGCACGATAACTCGAGAACGAATTGAGCTAGCGACCTGGGATTTTCAGGGTCGCTTTGTGTCATAAAAAGACAGATCGAGTTCGAAGAAGAGCATTCTAGCTCAAAAATTGGATTTTTAAAAAATCGAAAACCACAGG
>NW_026267364.1:395800-408999 GCF_000697945.3 Frankliniella occidentalis | reverse complement strand
CAGGTTCACTTCGCTCTCGAGTCATTGTGCGGACAGACAGAAAAAGTTTCTTCTGACCGGACGGAGTAATAGGCTTCGCTAATCGCTCAGCCAACAATTTTCGCTTTTCATTACAAGCAGTGTACCTAGTCGTATTCAAACTGATTTACAGCGATTAGTTTGTGTGTAGGGGCGGGGCCAGGCGGGGCCAGGCGGGGCCGGGCGGGGCCAGGGGCGGGGCCGCACTCAACGTGATCCCGCAGTCTCTCGTCCCACACTCGCTGCGCTGTCGCTCTGCACGTGCTGCGCACCTAACGGTATAAAAAAATGATTGTTTGAGAAAAAGATCCTTTTATTTTGAGAAAATATTTTTGAGAATTAGGAATATTCTCCTATTTTTGTAGAACTGTTGCTAAGGAAGTTCACCGAAGTTCTCCTGGAGGGATGCAGATTTTACCATTCTGCGATGCTCCAACGGCTTTGGTGCCCTCGTCTCGCACAATCTGCTCTCGTATCCAGCTTGCACTCGCTCTGCACTTGTAGCGCGCTTCTGTCATTTGGGAAGGGAATTCTTTTTCTGGCATAGACTATTTTGTAGTGTCTTTCCTCACTAGTCATCAATAAAATTTCATTCTCTTTATTTCATTTCTGCATTACCTAATCGGGTTACCTAAACGTCTTACCTCTTTTCCTTTCCGTCACTGGTTTGGGCTGTACTATACGCTAAGGCCTATCGTATACTCTTTTTTTCTTTCTTCTGTCGAGAGTCACAGAGGGAGAGGGGGGAGACATCTTTTAAGTGTTGCTCTGCACCTGCTGGCGGAACATACCCACCTTATTCAGCCTAACACGCAGCTTGCTACTCTGTTGCTGACTGATAGATACCGTCACGTTAGTTTTGTTGAGACTATGGATCCTTTAACTGCAGTCGTACCAGGATTTTTTGGGGCATCGACCATCGCAGTCGTTGTCCTGATTTGCGTTGTTTACTACTATCTCGTTTTGCCAATGGATTTCACCAGGGTAAGTTCAAATCCGTACATGATTGCGTAGTGGCGGCTTCATATTTGGAAAGCGTTCTAAAATCCGCCCTCTGTCCTCACCGTACGCTTTTAAATGGAGGCACGGCGGGTGCTTAAAAAGGCTTTTATTTGACAGACTAACAGTTTTTAATTAATGGTCGATTATGCAACTTTGGGCCTTTGAGCAACCCCCACTAGTTTGTTACTTGCTCCTCTGCCATACGTATCAAAGGCAGTTCACAATAAGTTATCAATATCTGAGACCGAAATATTTCGTTATTTCCTGCTCACTGCAATGTTTTCCAATGTTCTAATTGTCCCTTGTGAAATTGGCTTCAACGGGTTTCGAGCAACGTTATTGAAAATTTTGGGAACCTCAGACGAACTTTCTTCGACTCATGAAATGCGCAAGAGAAGTTTTAGTAAAACTACAAACAAGGGTTAGAAAATTCTAACTACTGAACGGTTTGGCATACAGGCTGCAGACGATGTTTTCGTGGAGTTTTTATGACATGATACTGAGGGTCAAGTGACCCAAAACTTACGTTCCTTTCGATTGTGCTAAAAAAATGCATTGTTTCCTTTAAGTGAATGCTGAAAAGTGTTAAAGTCGCAGAAATCGAACAAAGAGAATACACAAATCAAAGTTAGATTTTGGGAAGAGCTATAGTTCGCCCTTACCGTCATTGCTCGATCCTTCGGGAACAACTTTGCCTCTTGCTGGAACGGTCCAGGGAATTTGTGTTCGGTGTGTAAGCTTCTATTTTGTAATTTGTATTGCCAGTTTGACAAAGTAAAAAAATTGTCTATCCGGAGATACAAATTTGTCATTACTCGTTTTTCAAAATTGCATCTTGCCAGGTGTGCGCTTAAAAGGATCTTGCAATGAAAAACTTGTCGTTTGCCATTTCGAGTGTATTTCCTGACAGTTAGTCTGATAATCTATCTCCACTAGGACATAGACGGCGTGGGCTATGATTTCCCTAACCGCCACTTGGACGGCAAGACACGCGCTGCCATGGTGCGAGACGCGATACGGAAGCGGAAGACAGGTCGGCTGCTACCAGTGTACCCCAACGGCTGGTTTGGGATTATTGAATCCTGTCGCCTGGGTCCTGGAGAGGTCAGGGTAAGTACTAATAAGCTGTAGGTCCTTTTCCTGGCGTCGCGTGTCCGCACTTCCATACACTTCTTCATGTATGAATGAAACTGTCTCTAGCTTGTCAATGCCCTCGGCCAAAACCTGGCCGTCTTCCGTTCCGAGAGCGGCGAGGCCCACGTTCTGGACGCATACTGTCCGCACATGGGGGCCAACATGGCTGTGGGAGGCCGCGTCAAGGGGGACTGCCTCGAGTGCCCTTTTCACGAGTGGCAATTTAGTGGGCACAACGGCAAGTGTGTGGCGATACCCTATGCGCAGAAAGGTAATTATATTAGCACTAATTGATTTTTGACAGAGATTTGGTTAAGGTTTGTTCACCTTAAAGAAGGTACGTCAGATTTCAGAACCACTTATAGCCTTGTGCATTTTGTTCTTTTTGGCTGAGCGATTAGCGAAGCCGATTAGGGGAGAGTGGGGCATATTGAGGAACGGGGCAGTTTGAGGAACTGCCTACAAATTTTGATTGCGGGCACTGACACCGCCGTAGGTTGAGTACTAAATTTTCCTAGTGTACTTTCATTCAAAAACGTTCATACGTAAAAGCTGCGAGTAAACTGGTGCGTTTTTTAAACTACGAATGTCAAAATAGACAAGTTGGCAGCCAAAACGGGAGTTTTATCACCTTATATATTATGTAATTTGGGGCCTTTTGTGTAAGAGAAGACATGCTTCCTGCTTATTTTGCCGTGCCGGACGGTATGATACAACGCCCCGTAATTTTTTAGGGATTATTTGAATGAATCAATGCAGAACGGGGTAGTTTGAGGAAGACCTGCACGGGGTAAATTGAGGATAGGCCAGCCCATGCTATAGCGTGTGGCCGATAGGATTGCCCCGCTGGAAGGCCATATTTTAGTAGGATTAAGGAACGTTTAGTTTTTTGGCTCTAAAAACGAAACTATTTGAGGTACAGATGTGCAATTTTGACTCAGTGAAGGGAAGGAGGCAATGCCTTGACGCTGTAAAGCACGATACCATGCGATTCATTGACGAAGAGCAAAAGGCCATTCCTCAAACTGCCCCACGGCGTTCCTCATACTGCCCCGCACATGGGGTAGTTTGAGGAATGCGGGGTAGTATGAGGAACTGGCTATATCTCCTCACAAAGACACCGCATTGCAACGCGCTTTAAAGGGTTGATACATGCCAGTGCCACCTTTTTTGTGTCAAAACGTCAGGTCTGTGCGACAAATAGTTCAGTTTTTAGAGCCAAAAAACGAAACGTTCCTCAAACTGCCCCGCTCTCCCCTACTCCATTGACCGGAAAAGTTTCATTCTGTTTGTTTTTCTGTTTGTTTCTCTCTTTGTTTGTCTGTCTGTCCTCACGATTACTCAAGAAAGAATTGAGAGAGCGATCTGGGAATTTCAGGGTCGTTTTGTATCATAAAAAGACAGATCGGGTACGAAGATGAGCATTGTACCTCAAAAATTGACTTTTTTAGAAAACAAAAACCACAGGTCGCAAAATATTTTTTTTTCAAATATTTTTTTCTGGGTGGTTTTTAAGGGGAAACTCGTGAAAGTAGAGCCCTTTGAACGAAAATTTTATCCGTTTTATACTATCTTGTACCGTTTCGGTGCTATGGGACATTTCTTGGTGAAAAAAACACGTGAAGAAGACAAAATGGTATATTGAATTGTAAACAAGATTACAAGTAAACAAGTAAATTAGATTTTAATTTGAACATTGGCATAGTAATACTAGAACGATTCATTCCACTGGCTACTGATTTTGCTGTACACTGCAGCCCAATATCTAGGAAACTTATGTTGATTAGATTTATTAATGATCGACTAAAAATCTGCATATATACGGCGGTTAACTTCCTGCCCACTGAAAATTCTAAACAATTTGTTTTTCAGAAATATTTCAAAGTTTAGTATGCTGATCGTTCGCCAAGCTAGCTTGCTCAAATGAACACCGCCATAACATTCACTACAAGGAACGTGAACTTTCCAAAGCATTACTAACACAGCGTCAGATTAGATCAATGTTTCCATATATAAAAAACGTATACATTTAGACGTATTGTATAAATTATGTTGACACTTATAATCTTAAATAAGGTAAAAACATAATATCTATTTTCAGTTATAGGTTGGCTGCATCACTGTACTTTTCTCCCTTTTTCAAAGGAATTTATTTCAAGGCGGAACTTCCGTCCCAGCCAACAGAGCCGTGGCTGGCGCTCAGCGGCCGCGTTCAAATGGCGTCTGTGTTGCACCTTTATACACGTCGGCCAGTAGTCATTATTTAAACGTGACCACCGAATCGACGCCAGGGCCAAATAATTTTTGGGTAGGGTTGTACAAAGCAACAGGCGATCGATTCCATTGGTAGAACTTTCCCGCGCAAATTTGTGATTGACTGAAATTTCCCTGGCTCCACTCGGCCTGCTGCTCAGCTCGTCATTTCCATGGAAACTCGTGGATGCAAACTCAAATTTCTCAAATTTGATCACACAAAATTATATGAATCATATCTCAAGACATTTCTAATTTTCTCTAGTATTTTTTATTCAAATTTCACTAACTTCTCTCACGGTTGTCTCTCCCATATGAGGCCATCGTCAAGAATAGGAATAATAAACTTTCGGGCGCAAGCAAGCACCCCCAATCGGGGGCCTAAAAAGGGTGATTTGTATCAGAATGCGCTTTTTTGAGAGTAGGCCCTCTTCTATTTTCAATTAAGGACCATTCGTTTAATTGTATAACGCGGCCATTTCCAGTAGACGTGCAGATGATTCCTCTACTCTAGAATATCCTTACCGTCAATAAGTGGTCGGATGCTGCGCGGTGATTGGACCACCTCACTTTGTGTCTCAATGTGTCCTCAATCAGCACAACAGGGGTATAGGGGAACAGGGCCTTCCGGCACCAACATTTGACATACTGACAGCATTTGACGGGGAATTATCACTCTAAAATTAGGGACATGAAACTTCTGCTGTTCGATAAAGGTTTTCATTAAAAGTTCTAATTTTGACAGATTGTTATTTAAATATCAACGTTTTAGTGATACTAAATAATCTAAGGATCCCTAAGCCTAGAACAGAGGGTGGTTCGACCCCTAATGCGTGGTTTAAGTATTACTCTTCTAACAATTTTGTGACATGAAGTCTTTATTATGATTTAATAGACCATTTGGTCTTTTTCATCCTGTTTTCGCCAAGAAATGCCCTCTAGCACCTAAACGATACAAGGTAGAGCAAAACGGACGAAATTTTCACCCTAGGAATTCTACATTCACGAGTTCCCCTATAGGAGACCATTAAAAATATTTGATAAAAAAATATTTTGTTACCTGCGGTTATTGAATTTTTTTAAAGTCAATTTTTGAGCTAGAGTTCTCATCTGCGAACTCGATCTTTTTTTTTTTATGATACAAAACGACCCTGAAATTCCCAGATCGCTCTCTAAATTTTTTCTCGAGTTATCGTGCGGACAGGCGGAGAAACAAACAACACTGTAAAACGAGGAGTGACCTTTCTTTCCCGAATAGAGTGACGTATAGGCGTCATCGCTCTGTTAGAGCGATTTTTGCGAAACGACTCAACATGAGTCTTTTTCGTAACAGAAAATGTCGCAGAAACGACCCTAAACGAGCGACGTTTGCGAAAATGACTCAAAATTAGTCTTATTTGTAACCAAAAATGTCGCGAAAAGTTATTGCGAAGGAGCGATGTAATAAAGCATTCCGGTAAAGCTGAAATGCAGAAGAATGCGGGGAACAAGAAAACGGAAGTCCCATGGTAAAGCATAGTTATTTCCGTTTTCTTCTTCCTTGCATTCTTCAGCATTTTACGGCATTTTAGCTTTACCGGAATGCTTTATTAATATCGCTCTCCCAAGAGTCGTCAAATTGGCTTCACTGAGATCGCTCTCCTGGGAGCGCAAAAGGTTGCTCTTTTACTTGTAGTGAAACAAACAGACAAACAGAATGAAACTTTTCTGGTCAGTGGAGTAATAGGCTTCGCTAATCGCTCAGCCAAAAAACACCACCTCTTTCTCTTTGCTTGCATCCACGGTTGCATGGAAAGCAGCATTCTATATTTTACAGATTTCGCAAAGTACATTTCCTTCCTTTTCACGCTGAGCCTACTAGCCGTGGGCGTCTGATTTAAAATATTATCCACAATTTAAGCTAATTTAACAATCCCTTCACTGTTAAAAATGTTTTGAAATTTTAAAACCAAAATTAACTGAAGTTTCATGTTTGAACTGAAAATTCAGAATTGTTTTGGTATGATAAAATTCGAATAGCGCATTTATTAAGTTATGTACATCTTTGTGGCCTCTGGTATCATAGAAAATCAAGAAGATAAATATTATCGCCAGCGGAAAAGCGTGGTTATTTTCGCAACAACGATTACCCTGCACCGATACTGTCGCGGTCAAGCGCACTTCCACTATTTGCCACTAGATGGCGCATCGTTCGGGTAACTGACAATTTTTTTTTACGTGTCAAATATCTATTAAATTTCTTAAATTTCCTATCCGAACTATTGATAGTCTGATAGAGGAGCCTCTCCCCGATGTACCCGCACATTTGTTTTTCATTTTTTGTCAATATTCAATATTTTGCATGAGTTTTTAATTGGCTCTCGCTGAGCACTCATAACGCGAGCACACGCACCCTCCTGTGCCCAGCGCCTCATGATTGTACTTGTAAAAGTGTGAGACGCATTCAATTTGTTGGCTGAGCGATTAGCGAAGCCCATAACTTCACTGACCGGAAAAGTTTCATTCTGTTTGTCTGTCTGTTTGTTTGTCTGTCTGTCTGTCCGCACGATAACTCGAGAAAGAATTGAGAGAGCGGTCTGGGAATTTCAGGGTCGTTTTGTATCATAACAAGCAGGCCCGCCCTTCCGCCAAACGGAGTTGCCAGCTCCACTACGCTGCGCCGGCAACTCCGTTCGGCAGGGGCCGGGCCTGATTGGCCTGCCGGCGGCGATGGTCGGGCCTTCGGCCCGACCATTTCAGTCTCGCGATTTACTGAAGTGCATAATCAAATAAATAATGTGACCGGTAAATCACTTTGCATATTTGACGTCGAAACGGACAAAATTTTCGCCCAGAGGGCTCTACTTTCAAGAGTTACCCCTTAGGAGACCATAAAAAAAATATTTTTTTCCTACTTTTTGGACCAACCCCTATTTCTTTGTTACCCCCTTTCACCCCCTTAGGGGTGGTTGCCAGGATTTGCACCAGGCGTTTCGTTGTCCAGGAGTGACCCCTAAGATACCCTGAAATTTGTAGACCTCTAGCTCATCTCCTTCCTCTTACACGGACGACAGACGGACAGACGGACAGACAGACACGAGAGCGGTTGCATAAGCCCGCTTTAATGCTTGTTTGAAAGCAGAAGGGCGGGCTAAAAAGACAGATCGAGTTCGAAGATGAGCATTCTAGCTCAAAAATTGACTTTTTAAAAAATCAAAAACCGCAGGTTGCAAAATATTTCTTTCTTTCAAATATTTTTTTATGGGCTCCTAAGGGGTAACTCGTAAAAGTAGAGCCCTATGGGCGAACATTTCGTCCGTTTTGCTCTATCTTGTACCGTTTCGGCGCTATAGGGTATTTCTTGGCGAAAATAACGTGAAAAAGACAAAATGGTCTGTTATATCGTATAAAAGGCTTCATGTCACAGAATTATAAAGAGAGTAATACTTTCACCACACATTGCGGGTCGCACCACACCCTCGTTTGGGATTAAGGGTCCATAGATTATCTAGTATCACTAAAACGTTGATTTTTACATAACAATGTGTCCAAATTCGAACTTTTAATGAAAACCGTTACCAAACAGCAGACGTTTCATGTTCCTAATTTTAGAGTAATAAGACCCCGACAAATGGTTCGAGTATGTCAAATTTAGGGCCTGGAAGGCCCTGTCCCCCCACACCCTGTCCTTAACTCGTCTCGGGTGTCAGCGCCGCAGGCCTAGCTATATGTGCGCCAGGCGCGTCGCAGCGTAACAGTGTTTCGTGAGATATCGCGAAGCCTGTTACGCGAGACGTGGTCTGGCGTACATATAGCTAGTTTAAGCTTACACCTATTTGGTAATGGTGGAAGTGCTCCCGAAACACAATCACAAGGATACCAACGATGACAAAATATTTTGTTTCACTGGGAATTTCATTACACAGATAATGAAATTTCAGTGCAGGTCCTGAATTATGCAAACATTATCGTACTTATATTCCATTACTAACTTTCGATTTTTCATTACGCAAATCTTAAATTTCAAAACTTGTTGTCCTGAAATTTTATTACCGTTTTAAGTAATGAAATTTCACAACCAAAAAGTGATAGGAATTACAGTATTAAAAACTGAAATTTCAACCTGAATTTTCTAACAGTGTTTTCTTGCGTGTACAAAGTAAGTACATTGTTTTTGGCCTGCAGTGTATAGGACGAATACTTTGTAGACGCAGCTATGCAGGTGGATTCTTTAAGTGCCTTTCGGAAACCCAAACGAGAAGAAAATGGCATTTTTAACCTTATGGCAACGTCCCGGCCAGTACCACTAAAAATCCGTCCGCTACAATCTTAGTCCGCCTGACTAAGATCTTTTTACGGACAATAAAGTCCGACGCCCCATGGTGTAAGCAGAAGCTAAGTCCCTGCTCTGCAGATAATCCCTGACAAGCCGAAAGCACCGGACACTGTTAAAAACCTTCAGGAAATGTCTCAATGACCTCTCACTAAAGGAACCAAAATAGTCACCGCCTCTTTTTGATATGTTGTTCCTTGTTCCTCGCACTTCAAAAAGAACAAATAGGTATATGTTTCTTCCACAGAAATTTCTTCCCCTTCAGCGACGGGGTAGAATAGCTTGTCCCCTAGAGCGACAGCCTATATCTTGCCTTCATGGCCCGGTCGGTATAGCACAGAGGCCTGTGCCGAGCGAGCTACGCGAGCTAGCCCCGAAGTTGGCGGCCGCCGGCCGACTTAGCTCTCCGGAGCTCGCCGATCGTCGCTCGCGAGCTGTGCGAGCTCATCTGCCCTCGAGCAAGGCGGCAGGCTCGGCTCAGCGTTGAGGCGGCGCGTCTTCGATCCCCGCCAGAGGCGTTCACTTTTATCGGCTTTCCGAGTACAACACCCCAGAAATAATACCGTTAATACAATGAAGAGTGTTAAATGTAATAGTTTGTAAAATTTAGTTAAGTTTGACCACAGAAAAAAACTGCCTCGACAGGGATCGAAGCTTGGTCCTCGATCTCATGACAAGTTCGGCCGACGGAGACCACCGGGCTGCTGACAGATCGTTCGGCTGCGCAGTCAACCTGTGCTCTCGCGCTAGCTCGCCGAGCTCGTGGCAAACAGGCCGCCGGAGCGTTGCTCGCGTAGCTCGCTCGGCACAGGCCTCTGGTATAGCAACGCCCAGAGCGTCGGAAGTCGATGGTTAGACTCCACGCTCGAGAAAATTTTTCGCTTTCCGTTTGGCGTTTGTGTTAGTCCTCAGGGCCGACCTGAAGTTCAAGTAGAATTGGAACACGGTTTGCTTCGTTCTAATTTTTGATACCGCGATGGTAATGTGTTACACGTGGTATTGCACTTTTCGTTAAAAAACATCCATAGGACATCGGACTTACTCAGAAATGAGCCTAGGACTAGGACCCATGCCAAAGCGTTGCGCAGATCGATAGAGGAGAGCAACGATGCATTGCCAGTGCCATTCCTGATTTTATGTATAAAATTAGGTTTGTTGGTTTAGGTTTGCTTCCTATTAAATAAGAGCAAAGCGGAGAACAACTTGGTGGTATCGTTACGTTAGGCATGTAAGCTCGGCCCCGAGAGCTCAGCGCTCCGCTTGCAGTTCCAGACTTTGCGAAGGTCCGCCGCTGGGACAGCCGGGAGGTAAACGGCTCTGTGTTTGTTTGGCACCACGCGGAGGGCGACCCGCCCAGCTGGGTCGTGGAACCCATTGCCGTTATTGAGGACAAGTCGTGGACGTACGTTGGGCGCAACGAGTTCAACGTCACCAGCCATATCCAAGTAAACCCAATCACATGGGGCATGCCTGTGTTACGCTTGATCTTTACGCTTTATGTTACAAGTTGTTTTGTTTGTACACTAGGATATTCCTGAGAATGCGGCTGACCCTCCACACTTGGAGGCCATCCACGCTCCAGGCATGTTCGTGGCTAGCTTGTCGCGCCACGTATGGAAGGCCGAGTGGTTCCCGGACCAAACTCAGACCCACATCGCCCATTTGGGGCTCAACCACGAGATAGCACTGTCTAGTAAAGTGAGCCTCTTTAAGATACTTGTGCGTGGCGATCAGGTGCGGACATCAGTAGCCAAGACACTGATTTATTGAGTAAATTGTCGACAAGGTTGTGATTGTAATTCTTTCCCAGATTGGCCCGGCTTACGTTGTCCTAAACGTTCAGACAAGCATCGGTCCAATTGTCATTGTGCAAACGGTTTTGCCTCTCGAGCCGCTACTGCAGCGGGTGATCCATCGCATGTACTGCCCGTGGTGGATCGTGCCGTACGCCCGGTTCATTATGCTCGGAGAAAGCATCATGGTAACGTAACACATGCTGTAGGAGTAGTAGCTGTAGTTTTATAAAAAAAAAATTATAAGAGGTAAAAACTGTTAAAACAATGAAACGGGAATTTCATAAATGATTATTATATATTAGGTAAAACGAAAGACAGACGTATGAATACGTTTTTATCAATTCTAATACAGTAGTACTGTATATACTTATATAGAAACGTTCCACCGAATATAAGAAATATTTATAACATTCCCTTGGCGTTCGAGTCTCAAATGTCTACATAGTTTACATACAACCAGAAAGCGGCATTCTGGGTTTTAGTATGTTAATAAACTATTACGATACTCAAGTTGAAAATTCTTAAGAACATACTAATGTTAAGAGAGTAAGCATAGTATTCAAAAATTATTTACTCACATACTCATGTTAAGAGGATTAACATACTGCTGCAACAATTTTACCTAACACGCTAATATTTAGTATGTTAAACGACTAACCAAATCTGGGAACGACCCAGCCTTAGGTTTCTGATGACCACACGTTAGGGGATACTATACTGAAACAAGCTAGGCCCGCCCTTCCACAAAACATAGTTGACAGCTTCACTTCACTCCCCAGGCAACTCCGTTCGGCAGGGGCCGGTGCCGGTCCTAGCTTGACCTGCCGGCAGCGTTTGGTCAGGCCTGCGGTCCATCCTATAAGTCACTTTGCTTATTTGAGACAAGTAAGGTTGTGGGGGAAGGGTGGCGGGCTACGACCCTGCAGATTTGCTCCTGCTTTTGGACATGGAAAAAGACTGAAACGGGTCAACACCGTGACTTACGAGATGGCACAAGTCTGCGACTTGCCCCAACCCCAAAATCGGGGCGAGTTAGCCTTGGGGCGACTTGGATGGGGCGAGTTGTCCGTCTCCCCCCCACCCTTCTGCTTTGCTAAAGAATAACTAGTTACATGTATGCCAGACCACGTCTCGCGTAACAGGCTTCGCGATATCTCACGAAACACTGTTACGCTGCGACGCGCCTGGCACACATATAGCTAGGCCTGCGGCGCTGACACCCGAACCTGAGACAAGTTAATGGAAGAAGAGTATTCGGAAACAGGGCTCTCCTGCCCCAAAATTTGACATACTCAAAGCATTTGTCGGGGACTTATTACTCTAAAATTGGGGAAATGAACCTTCTACTGTTCAATAAAGGTTTTTATTACAAGTTCGAAATTTTGACAGATTGTTCTGTAAAAATCAACGTTTTAGTGATGCAAAATAATCTAGGGACCCTTGAACCCAAACGAGGGTGTGGTTCGGCGTCAAGTGTGTTTTTCTAAATATTACTTCCTGGACAATTTTTCAATAAAGGGGTTTTTTACAACTTAGTAGACCATCCCTGATGAGCCGACGGACAGCTCACGGACTGGGGCTAAGGACTAGTTGAGGACAACTGGAGGGCATGTCCACTCGCATGTCCATGATATGTCCGTAGCCCCAGTCCGCGGATTGAAACGTCCGCGGACTTGTCCGCAGCTGTCCGCAGTCATCCAAAACCCTATCAATGGCTCTGTCCGCAATTGTCCGCAAACCTGTACACAAGGATTGACCGTTAAGGTGTCCAGGATGGTTAAAGGAAAGTCCTATGAAATTTGCTGTCCGCGATAGTGTCCGTGACTGCAGTCATCTCAGATCGTATCGTTTTAGCGGTCCGAACGCCCGTTTAATCATTCGATTATGTTCTTCAGGAAAAGGTCGGGCCTGCGGTCCGGCCCGACCAAGCAGGCCCGGCCCCTGCCGAACGGAGTTGCCGGCGGAGCAAAGCGGAGCTGCCAACCCGTTTGGCGGAAGGGCGGCCCTGCTTCTTAGATTTTAATAGACCATTTGGAATTTACACCTTGTTGTCGTCTGCTACACGGAAAAAAATAAGTAAGCTGTGATAGCTAATATGTTAGCTGGTGACAAGCAATGCGTTAGCTGTGATAGCTAATATGTTAGCTGGTGACAAGCAATGCGTTAGCTGGTGACAAGCAATGCGTTAGCTGTGATAGCAAATATGCTAAAATTCGCTTGACCGTACTAGACGTAAGCTACCATAAGCAAACTCTGGTAAGCCGCGGTAGCTGTCGAGGATTAGTTGGTAGAGCTAATCTCTAGTTGGCCCACCGCATACATATTTTGTAGTGGCTGTTGGCTGCTGGACAAAACATGCCTCAGCCAACGCAGATACAAAAATTTAGTCGCACGACCTCAGGGGCATTTAGCTACAAAACACAAGTTTTCTCGTCTCTCACAACTAATGATTACGCATATTCAACAAATACAAATGTTGTACTAGTCGAACACCTTGCTTGTCACACTGACAGCAAACGCGTTAGTTGTCCTAGCAAACGTTGTGCTGAAATAGATGACCTTTTTTTTCCGTGTGGCACCCAAACGGTTCGAGATAGAACAAAACGGACAAAATGCTTGTCCATAGAGATCTACTTCCACGAGTAACCCCTAAGAAAACAACAAATTTATATTGTTTAAAAAAT
>NW_026267364.1:388479-390054 GCF_000697945.3 Frankliniella occidentalis | reverse complement strand
TATTTCGTTGTTACCCCCTTTCACCCCCTTAGGGGTGGTTGCCCCAAAGCAAATGTTGGCAGTTTTGCAAGGGACAATATGGCGACAAAACGAAGTCCAGTCAACCCGATCAACAGGGCTTCGCTGATTAAAACTGATTCAAGTTGAAGTTTAAATTTAAGTTTAAATTGGCTCAGCCAACTAAGAAACCTTCTTTTCACTACTCAGAAAAGAGAAAGCGAGAAAATCACCACTCAGAAACTATTGCATTCCAGTCACAGCTCAGAATTCGCACCTAAGTACAGGGGCGTAGAGCACAGGTCCGCCCAGCCCACTCAGATCAGAAATTCTTTGCCTACCTTTCAGGCGGCCTGCCCAACAATCTCTTATTTCTACGTTCTCCCCATATGTCCAGTCGTCTACGTCCAAAATTCAATATTCAATATTTTATGTCCGCACGAGTATGTATTAAGTCGACGTGTCCCTCGAGCAAAGGCGGATCTGCGCGCGACCGATGAACAAGGGCGCATCTGTTTCGGTGCCGCCGAAGAAGGGCGCATCTGCTTTTGGCGAGATTCGCTAGGGGGATTTTTAAATGTTTCCCGTTTAACGTAGAGAAGTAATACAGCAGCAAAACTTACGGTACATACTAATGAAGAATCAAGGATTAATATGAGCTAACGCCCAAATATATAGGACAAACCTCTGAGGTGTGAGGAGCGTGCAAAGTTCACCTACGCGAATCTCACGGAAAACAGATGCGCCCTTGTTCATCGGTCGCGCGCAGATCCGCCTTTGCTCCAGGGACACGTCGAAGTGCAAACGCTCGCGCTAAGGAAAACCTACGTTTCGTTTCAGAGTAATCTGTGCCCAAAAGTGTGCGATTTCGTACAAATAACGACTACATCTCACTATGGGGGCGACACGTTTTCTATCTGCAAAAAAAATATAGAGCTTTTTCTTGATTTACTTCGCATTTTGATTTTAAACTTAAAATAGCGGTTATTTGAAGGACTTTTCCAGTTTCAGTCCTGTATCACCTTAAGATACCCTGAAAATTTTAAGTCTCTAGCACATCTCCTTCTAGTGGAACAGATACACAGACACTGACAGTCAGAAACGAGGTCGTTTGCATAAGCCCGCTGGATACCTTTTTCAAAGCAGTAGAGCAGTCTAAAAAGAGAACGAAACAAGCAGGCCCACCCTTCCGCCAAACGGAGTTGCCAGCTCCACTTCGCTGCGCCGGGGCCGGGCCTGCTTGGCCTTCGGCCCAGAGGTCGGCATCCGCTCCCGAACGGGTCCCACTCTGAGCGCGCGCCGTGCGCAGTAGGTGTGCGAGAGAGACAGAGCGAGAAACCCGAGGTAGCGATGGCGATGTGCCGAACCTCGCCGAATGCAGCCGAGCGAACGGGACCCGTTTGAGTGGCCGAGCCCCGCCTGCCGGTCACCTGAGGGCGTGGCGTGGCGTGGCGCGTAGGCAAAGTCGGTCCATCTACGCGTAAAAACACGTCCGGTGACACACGGTACGGCATATTCGTCCCAATAGTTTTCGTGTTGTGCTACGCCGAAAGAGTCTAAAAAGGCTAAAATTTCCTT
>NW_026267364.1:385790-388429 GCF_000697945.3 Frankliniella occidentalis | reverse complement strand
TTTTGAGCTAGAAAGCTTATCTTTGAATTCGGTCCGTCTTTTAATGATACAAAATAACCATAGAATTCCTAGAATTCTTTCTCGAGTTATTGTGCTTACAGACAGACAAACAAACAAACAGAATGAAACTTTTTCGGCCAGTGGAGTAATGGCCTTTGCTAATCGCTCAGCCAACTATTCTGAAACCATGAATGGCGTTTTCTGGGTGGAAAAGAAAGAAGGCATGTCTACTTTCTTCGATTGAGAAATACGATGTCAATTTTTTAAAATGACAAGCCATGCCACACATTGATAGTTAACGAAGAGGACTCAGTGACACTTGAGGGCAGATGCAGAATCTATCATTAAAATGTCAATATTTCTCTAGAATCACCAATATACTGACAAATTGGTAAATTTTCTCTGTGTTTATGTTTTTCTCAGTTTGCGCGAGACATCGCTGTTTGGAACCATAAGCAGTACATGGACAAGCCGGTGCTAGTCAAGGAAGATCGCTATATTGTTCGCTTTAGGCGGTGGTATTCCCAGTTCTTCAGCGATAATAGCCCGAGGTTTCAGCAAGATACGCTTGATTGGTAGTACGCTTAAATCCTATGCGTTAATGGCAGTAGAATGGCGGAAGAACACTACTGGAAAACAACCACACTCTTTCGCAGAACAATTTTTAAAGCAAATCAATAAGCACTTGTGATACAAAGCTCGGCTCGGCCTGCTCGGCGCGGCCGTGCGGCAGCGCAATATATAAGCCTATTCGTTCTCTTTAATATTTCCTAGCCGAGAGTAAAAGCTGCTGATACCTTCCACTGTTCATGTATATTTGTTTAGTGTTTGTATGGTTCTAGGATAATTGTATACTTGAGTGACTCTTCGCTCTTCGGCCCCGAGTCACTCAAGTATACCATTTGAAACGGATTTTTGAGTAGAATCAGGAACACTCTTTAATTGGCGCTCGAGTCTGGTTTTCCTCAAAATTAAATAAAAATTCGTCGCCGCTCACCTTCAGATGCACTTTGAAGACGACAGAATAACTTACGTTTACGGCTAATCCTGACATTGATCGTTACGACTGGGTTTTTTTAAACATTGCCCCTGCGTCATAAACGACGACCGACTCGTAACAGCAGCCTTCCCTCCTCTAACGTTGCTTACATTGCAGTTTTCACACTTCTTTCGAAATGCCTTCTGCTTGCCGTGGTGCTTATGACGAAGACGCACCTGACGCGCAGTGCCGCTCAGCGCTGTGGCAGTCGCACGAACTACGATGGCGTCGAAGGTCTACGGGCGAGGCTGGACGGGGTGCAGGAGAATAAGATCGATACATTACCACTCGTCTTCGAATGATTTTCCTTTTTACGCGTCAACTCCTACTTGTTTTGGAATAGATCTTGGCCTTTTATTTCACTTAAAAACCAAACTGCCCAGCAATATCAGCTCTGCCCGGCTTTGCCAACCACGCAGTCTGACTATGCCTGCGTAGTCTCGCGTAACACCACCCGAATGATTTGCCCTTCTAAATAACTACAAGGTAGATGAACGCCAGACTGACACCTGAGTCGGGTACAATGAGGTCTCGCTACAGTTCCGCCCGGCATAGTTCCGCCGGTGCTCCCTCCCTACCAGGCCTGGTTCCCCCACTCCGAGCGAGCAGCGGCCCCCTCTCCTCCTCCCCACTACCTTCCCCCAAGCCGCTAGCAGCGTGAGAGAGCGCGCAGTTGAGGAGTGGGGGAAGCCGCTCGCCATAGTTCCACCTCTTGCGACCCCACTCACCCACTCCAATTCTGATCCCGAGGCGGAACTATAGCAAGCGCCTACTGAAGTGGGAAAATGTACACAAAGGTACGGGCCTACGGCCCGTCAATGGCCCATCACCTCGACTAAGCACGCAGGGTTTTACATTTTTTTCGCTTATATCGTCAAAAAAGTACCCTCTGGCGCCCCAACGGTTTGAGCTACGGCAAATCGGACAAAATTTTCGACCGTAGATCTCAACTTGGACTAGCTATATGTACGCCAGACCACGTCTCGCGTAACAGGCTTCGCGATATCTCACGAAACACTGTTACGCTGCGACGCGCCTGGCGCACATGTAGCTAGGCCCGCGGCGCTGACACCTGAGTCGGGCAAAGGGCAGAATCGTAAATAGGCCTTCGGCCCCAAAAGTCACTAATTTTGTTCGGCGAGGTTTCAGTTTGATTAGTTACTCCACCGGACACCACACTGTAAAAAATCATCTAATACTACGGGACTGGCAACGGACATTCCGTTATAGCATATTTCAACAAGCAGGCCCGCCCTTCCGCCAAACGGAGTTGCCAGCTCCACTTCGCTTCGCCGGCAACTCCGTTCGGCAGGGGCTTGGCCTGCTTGGCCTGCCAGCGGCGATGGTCGGGCCTTCGGCCCGACCATTTCAGTCTCGCGATTTACTGAAGTGCATAATCAAATATATAATGTGACCGGTAAATTACTTTGCATATTTAAGTAAACTAAAGCGTTATTCGGCGGAGGGCCTGCGGCCCTAGAAATTTTCCCCCTGGACATGACAAGAGACTGTAACGGGGCAACACCGTGACTACACCCCACCCTTCTGCTTTGCTTAAAAATTAAAAAAAAAAAATGAACCCGCGCAGTTTTTAGATTGT
>NW_026267364.1:382898-384164 GCF_000697945.3 Frankliniella occidentalis | reverse complement strand
GACAGACACGAGAGCGGTTGCATAAGCCCGCTTTAATGCTTTTTTAAAAGTAGAAGGGCGGGCTAAAAAAGGATTTTCTACTTTTTGGACGAACCCCAATTTTTGTTACCCCCTTTCACCCCCTTAGGGGTGGTTGCCAGGATTTGCACCAGGCGTTTCGTTGTCCAGGAGTGACCCCTAAGAGACCCTGAAATTTGCAGACCTCCAGCTCATCTCCTTCCTCTTACACAGACGACGAACGGACGGACAGACAGAGGGAAGGACACGAGAGCGGTTGCATAAGCCCGCTTTAATGCTCTTTAAAAAGCAGAAGGGCGGGCTAAAAACTTGAGGATCTAGGACAAGTCGCCCCAGTCTAACTTGCCGCGGTATAAAGTCACCCCATGACCATTTCGACCCGTACCCATGTCGCCCCATCGCTAAGTCGCCCCACTTGAAATCAGTTTTTTACAAGGAATGTGAACTTCTATTTAATTACATTAAAAAAATCCGGACAAGTTGTGGCCGATGGCTCTGAAGTATGTGACGACGTCGTCGTCCTCTGTGTTATCCACGTAGCTCACCCAGATGATCACGGATGATTCAGTGGAAAAAAAAATATTATAAAATTTGTCCCTTCACTCGACTGAATTTTATTGATTCAAGGAAAAATATCCCATAAGGTAATGGAAAATTGCTTAAATTTGCAGAAAAAATATATCATATTTTCCATTTGTTAAATTTCGTGCGGTCCACAATTCTGTGGATTCGAACTTCTATTTATGCCAGGGAAGACTTTGGCTTTGAAGGAGAGGGGCGCTTAACAATGACCAGCAACATTCAAATGGAATAAAAATTGGACAAAAATATTTGACTGGGGCGAGATGGCACAAGTCTACGACTCGCCCCAACCCCAAAATCGGGGCGACTTAGCCTTGGGGCGAATTGGATGGGGCGAGTTGTCCGTCTCCCAAAACTTGAAAATATCTCAAAGAAGCCGGTACCCCTCATGCTTTAGTAGGGGGCTCTATCAATCTCTTTCATGCCCTCCCCTTCTTGTTACACTGGGGGGTTTTAATCCCCTGAAAATTGTATACTCCCTTTGTTGGCATAGCAACTCCGTACAAAAAAAGATACTTCCGTGCGCGGAGCCCAAACAAATAAAGGTAGGGCGAGCCTAGTGCTAAGGACAAGGAATTGAAAGTTGAAAACCTTTAAGCCAGTAAATAATCCGTTCTTCTTTTAAGGTTTGGAATGGTTCGATGACCCGTGTCCGCATACCCCCCC
>NW_026267364.1:382007-382468 GCF_000697945.3 Frankliniella occidentalis | reverse complement strand
GATGATCAAAAAGTTTTGCGTTTGTCTGTTCGCACGATAACTCGAGAACAGTTTGAGGTGGAAGGCTCAAATTTTGATTGTAACTTTCTATCATAAAAAGGAAGAACTGTATTGATTTTGATCCCTCTAGCTTAAAGATTGACCTGTCAAAAAAATCAAAAACGAAAAACCCAAAATATTAATTTAAAAAATATTTCTTTTTTCATCTTTCAAGGTAACTCGTCGAAGAAGAACTCGGAGGGCCAAAATTTTGTCCATTTGGCTCTATCCCTAACCGTTTAGTCACCAGAGGGCGATTTCCACACGAACCTAAATCAGTTTAATGTTGTTTCTCAGATATTTGATGGTCTGTGATGGGGCAACTCGTCAAAATAGAATCCTGGGGGTAAAATTTCACATTCACAGATTCACACACAGCGGTGCATACCCCCTTAAGCCGGTAGGGCAGCCTAAGGAGTCGA
>NW_026267364.1:380606-381957 GCF_000697945.3 Frankliniella occidentalis | reverse complement strand
CAAAATTATTGTTACTAATTAAATACGTTGCTTTCTAGAACTAGAGTAGTTTCGACTTTTTGCTCTGAGATTCTATGCCTTCTGCGTCGTTGTTGTCGTCCGTCTTTGCTGACGCTGACACTGACCCTACAAAACCACCAATTCGGAACAAAATCGGGGACTAACACTTCTTATGAGTTCCCTTGCGAATCCAGGCATTTGTGGGGCGAGTGAGCGGCGACGTGGTGATCGCCCTCGCTTTAGACGAGCGCTAGACCGAGCAACCAGAGGTGCTCGTCGTGGGAGTCGAGGCCTCGGCGGCCCTGAGCCCTGGCCTGGGCCACCTTCAGGCCAGGCTTAGAGGAGTGTTGAGTGTATTGTTTGTGGGGCTGGGGGCGCCTGGATGGGGCGTGGCCTAGCGGGGGTGTATTCATCACACAGAAAGCTCACGACAACGAAAATCACGACAACGAAACGCGTTTTCTGTGTCGTGATTTTCATTGTCTTGAAGTTTCTGTGTGCTGAAGTGGTGCACCCTACAATTTCTGTGTCGTGATTTGCGTTATCGTGAAGTTTTTGTGTGGTGAAGTGGTGCACCCTACATTTTCTGTGTCGTGAATTTCGTTGAGGTAATTTTCGTTGTCGTGAAGTTTCTGAGTCGTGAGGTTTCTGTCTCGTAAAGCAAATGTTTCGTTGTCGTATAAAGTTTCTGTGTCATGAAGTTTCTGTGTCGTGAAGCAAATGTTTCTTTGTCATGAAGCTGTGAAGTTTCTGGGTTTCATCACTCAGAAACAAACTTTTGTTTGCCTCACCGCTCAGAAAATTTCTGTGCGCAGAATCACAGGTCAGAAATGCGTCAAGATATCCTTCACTGCTCAGAAAACCATTGCCGTCTGAAACTTTACGGCTCAGAATGTTTGGCATTTGCTAAAATCACAGCGTAGAAACATTTACTTCGTCACCACACAGAAAGGTAAAACAGAAGCAAATTACGACTAGTAGAAATCGGAGACTTTTGGCTGAGGTTTGAGCCCTGACAGGCGTATTGTTACTTAGAGTTTCCTGTTTATTCGGCCTAAGAAAATGAAGCAGACAAATTTGTCAGGTTCAATGCAATGTTGGATCAAAGAATTAAAAGCTGAAAGCCAACAACAAAAATTCGACGTCTTTTTCTTTTCTGGACCTTCCAACCTTCTAGCCTTCTAGTTCTAGTTATGGTTCTGTCTTGTTGTTGTTGTGGTTGTTGTAAAGGCGCAGTGTGAAAGATAGAAAGAGACAGCATCATTCCATAAACGATAGTTCCAGGTGACCAACATTGCCAAGTACAAAGAAACATACAATTTGATCAAAGAAACCTTTTTTTTTATTTTCT
>NW_026267364.1:372751-374881 GCF_000697945.3 Frankliniella occidentalis | reverse complement strand
GGAGTCGATTGAGGGTGTGAAAATTCCCCAGGGGGTAATAATGTCACAGGGGATTAGTACCGGGGGTTACTAAAATATCCCTGAGGACAAACCGGGGAGCAAGTGTAATTTACCGACCTTGCCCGAGCTCGGTATAGTGATGCTTATTGGGAGTGAAAACTAAAATATTAGTAAACAGTAACGTACTATACCAGAGTACGAAGCCATCATGTAGAAGCAAAAAGTTTGGTAAACAGGTTGCTGCCAACCTAACAGTGCATACAAAAAATATGTGTTGAAAGAAATGCAGTTGTATTCGTCTAAGTTTGTCTAACTAACGCTAACGCTTCAACATAAGGTTTGGTCAAGTATAGAGCCCTTTTAAAGCGATTGGTTCAGTTTTTGGGAGATTTAAAATATGTAGGTTATTGAAATAAAATTTCCATTTTGATATGTTGGTACATTTCATTCGAATTGTTCCTTCTACTAGCGGGGCCGGCCCGGAAGGCGTCTGCTGGCATTTGAGAAGTATTGTGGCTGTGGCAGTTTGATAAGATAAAGTGATGAATTAATTAACAAGGAAATTAAAATAAGAATAAGAATGATGCACAGGTTACGACGTCACTAAACAACCTACATCCAAGTTAGCGTGTTAGGTTAGGTAGGAGACAGTAAGAATACAAACAATTGTAAGCTTTGTTGTGTCATTACTGAGAAGTTTGTGAAAATGGCAACTCATTTAAGATGGATTCAGAGTTCACAAGATGCGAGCGTGATTTTCACGCCGCTAGCGTGAAAAGAGTTGTTTTGGTTAGCAGTTGACTTTATGCGACAGCCAATAACAGGCCGGCGTGGGGCTATGCCATTATTTTCAGCTGAATCAGCTTTAAAGCTAGCGTGATTTTTCACGCTTACGGCGTGATTTTCACGCTAGCGTCTGCTAGCAGCGTGATTTTCACGCCTCCGGCGTGATTTTCACGCAGGCGTCTGCTAGCAGCGTGATTTTCACGCAAGTTCGAAAGTGCACGTTCTCGAATATCTCCCAAGTGCCCCTTCGAACTTGCGTGAAAATCACGCTGCTAGCAGACGCTTGCGTGAAAATCACGCTAGCTACGAAGCTGATTCAGCTGAAAATAATGGCATAGCCCCACGCCGGCCTGTTATTGGCTGTCGCATAAAGTCAACTGCTAACCAAAACAACTCTTTTCACGCTAGCGGCGTGAAAATCACGCTCGCATCTTGTGAACTCTGAATCCACCTTTACATACACATCAGTTTTTGGAGAATTAGTAGAAATTCATCCATCGTTTGATTTTGAACTTCTTCAGCTGTTATCAAAATGACAGGTGGAAAACTATAACTTACGAGATGAAGCTATTGTCACAGATAGAATAGTAACGTTTCATTTTCAGTTAGGTCACGTTTCAGTTGATCGAGGTTTCAAATTCATGACAGTTCAATTCATTCGGTATAAATTGCCCTTTTATGCAGCGACAAGCTGACAGTTGACATTCAGTTGTTGTTATGTTACAGGTTTTGTTTTTTATTACGTTTACCAATGACATATAGCATTAAGTAATTCAATTAAAGTTTGGGTTTCATTCTGAATTTTAATTTGCATCAATGAATTTACCCTTTTATCATTTATGAACAAACAAAAATTACGATGAATTTCAATAGTCAGGAACCAGAACATACGATATATGCAAGACTTGATTTATAGTTGTCTATTTTTGATTGAATGCATTAAATTTTCTGCACGATGCATTTTCAATCCTAATTGACGTCAGTGAATTCACCCTTCTATCAATCATGAACAAACAGGAATTAGATTGAATTCTGATAGCATTGGTTTTAACAAGGTAGATGTACGCCAGACCACGTCTCGCGTAACAGGCTTCGCGATATCTCACGAAACACTGTTACGCTGTGACGCGCCTGGCATACATCTACCTTGGCCTGCGGCGCTGACACCCGAGTCGGGTAGTTGGAAAATGTACACAAAGGTACGTGCCTGCGGCCCGTCAACGGCCCGTCTCGACTAAGCATACAGGGTTGTACTTTTTTCGCTTATTTTCGTTAAAACTACCATCTAGCGCCTCAACGGTTTGAGCTAGAGCAAAACGGACAAATTTTTTGCGCATAGTTCTC
>NW_026267364.1:360244-362031 GCF_000697945.3 Frankliniella occidentalis | reverse complement strand
AATACATATGTTGTACTGGTCGAACACCTTGCTTGTCACGCTGACAGCAAACACGTTAGTTGTCCTAGCAAACGTTGTGCTGGAATAGATAACATATTTTTTTCCGTGAAGTTAGCCTGTACCTGAAAAAATAGTAATCGGGGTTGCACCCTCAAAAAGTGGTATAAAACTTGTACAGACAATGTGCAAAAACTGGGCGCCACCAGACAACGCTTTCCTGGGCCAGATCGCATTTGAAGTTGGGAACTCGAAACGGCCGAGAGAGAGACCACCATGTTGATCCCCAGCTGCGCTCGGCTGGTGTGCCTAGGGACGACGGGCACGGGTCACGTATTTAGCGGACATCAGAGGTGCCCCGTACTAAGAATAAAACACTGAAAAACGCCGGGTAGCGCTGACGCGAGCGCGGTGATAATTCCAATTATTTCGAAAACGCCTGTCAGGCAAAAAGACATACAGGCGTGTAATGCAGGTGGTCTGTCTGGCATCACCACAGGCGCAAATACCCTTCCCTTTTTTTTTTCCAAAAAAAAAACAAACTCGTATCGGAGTGCTAGCGCTACCTGGCGTTTAGAACGGTTTTGATCTGGGCATGGTAAGGCCCCAATATCCACAAAGAAATAACACCGAAAAACTCAAAGCTAATGAGTCGAACGTGCACTGTTAAATTCCTGCGAAGTATTTTGCTCCTTTGTAACTACGAAGCATTCACGGAAAAAAATATGTAAGTTCGCATAGCTGATATGTTTGCTGATATCGTGACAAGCAACTTTTAAGCTACCGGAGCTAATAATTGACTCCTGTGTGCAAGAATTAGCTAGGGCAGCTGATGCTTATCTGGATTGGCTTTAGTGCTCGTTCTGGTAGATTATCCCCAATCAACTGAAGCAGACATTGCATTTGCTCCTGCAGGTGAAGCATTAGCTCTCACAGCTGATACGTCGCTGTGACAGCAAACGTTTCGCTGTGGTAGCCAAAAAACTTGCTTGTCACGATTTTAGCAAACATAAAAGCTAAGGCAGCTAACATTTAGTTGGCTTAACTTACATATTTTTTTCCGTGTTTACTTCGCAATTACAAAGTGATGCTTTGCAATTACGAAGTGACACTTTGCAATTGCAAAGCGATGCTTTGCAGCGTTTTCATTGCTTCGAAATTGCAAAGCACCACTTTGTAATTGCAAAGTAAATGCTTCGTAGTTACAAAGGAGCAAAATACTTCGCATCTCTGCAAAGCGAATGCTTTGTAGGAATTTAACAGTGTGACATAGGCTGTAGCGATACTAACGCCCCTGTAGAGGACGCGGTTGCTGTCGCACAGATTCTCCGCGGGAGTTGAGAGGAGGGGACATACGGTTTCACCTGACGAGTGCCCCGTCGCTCCTAGACGCTCCTGTAGCGCGTAGCACTGGATCAAGATGGGGGTCCCTCTGGCAACCGCTCTGAGTTCCCAACTTCAAATGCGAACCGGGTCGGGAAAGCGTTGTCTGGCGGCGCCCAGATTTTCCACAGAGTCGCTAGGAGGTCAAAACGATTTTTAGAGTGCAACCTCAGCAGACGTAGACCTTCTTTTTGAAACAGGCCCTTGTGGCACGCTCGTAGAATGAGGCATAAAGCTGAAATGATTACAACACCTACTTAGTTTCTCAAGAGGGTAATCGTTTTCTTGTGTTCTTTCTGCACCTCATACCAATACGGCCCGCCTACGGCCCGCCTACGGCCCGCCTACGGCCCGCCTACGGCCCGCCTACGGCCCGCCTACGGCCCGCCTACGGCCCGCCTACGGCC
>NW_026267364.1:356365-360194 GCF_000697945.3 Frankliniella occidentalis | reverse complement strand
TAAAGACGTACAAGGAGGCGTCCAATCGTAAAATTTCAGAGGAAGTACCCCCCCAAAACAACACATTCTGAATCAGAAACTACCTTCGGATTTGCCGTATCTTTCACTGTTTCGGCCCTAGACGTGGTTATATTGAAAACAATGGCAAACAGTCAAGTTTTAGGACTGTTTGACAAACAATATACAACCAAAAAACTGCGCGGGTTCGTTTTTTTTAATTCTTAAGCAAAGCAGAAGGGTGGGGTGTAGTCACGGTGTTGCCCCGTTACAGTCTTTTGTCATGTCCAAGGAGCAAATTCCTAGGGCCGCAGGCCCCCCGCCGGACGCTTTAGTTTACTCAAATATATAATATATATGAGTGATTTACCCGTCACATTATTTATTTGATTATGCACTTCAGTAAATCGTGGGACTGTAATGGTCGGGCCGAAGGCCCGACCATCGCCGCCGGCAGGCCAAGCAGGCCCGGCCCCTGCCGAACGGAGTTGCAGGCGCAGCGAAGTGGAGCTGGCAACTCCGTTTGGCGGAAGGGCGGGCCTGCTTGTTATGACACAAAACGACCCAGAAAATCCCAGGTCGCTCGCGCACTTTGTTTTTGAGTTTTCGTGCGGACAGATACACAGACAGACAGACAGACACACAGACAGACAGACAGACAGACAAAGTTTTTTTCCGACCAGACGGAGTAATAGGCTTCGCTAATCGATCAGCCTAAATTTGACGGTTGTTACTGAGCAATACTTTTAATTGACATCTATTAATTCACCCTTTTACGGACAGGTCATGCATAAAGACAAAGTAGTAAAAGGCGAGGGGGTATTCACTACCATAAAACTTGTACAGAGTACTCGGTATTACACCAAATTACGAGGTATTACCGGGTATTACGCCTGTATTACACGCAAAATTATACCACTTTATAGCATATTTTGTTATTTTTCGGTATTACATTACAAGTAATACCGCGTAATACCCTGGCGGGGTGTACAGGGTATTACGGGAGTGAATACCCCCTCGGTAAAAGGGTTAAGAATAGGTTTTTATTCACAAACAGAGGGCAAATTGAAATTGTTAGATTACTTTGAATTTTTAAATTTATTTAAGTTCATACAAATCAGGAGACACACTCAGCCTTTAATGCACAGCATTCTACTAGTCTAGATACACTAGGTAGCTGTACGCCAGACCACGGCTTGCATAGTAGTGGACGGGGTACATCACACAGAGATACGAACAGTGGCAAATCGTTCGCACGCGATGCCGCTTTGCACACGGCTACTTATGGCCCAAATAAAGAATTTGACCCGCAGAGGCATCAAAAATTTCCACCATTGCACCTTACGGGAGGTCCGGGTAGGCAACCCGGTGCACACCCGCGGCGTTTTCGCGCCTCCGGCGCCCTTAACAGCCAATATCTCGGCCAAAAATGCATATTTTTAGATAAACTTTTTTTTCATTTGAATGTGGAGGTTTCAAGGAACATTTCTAGCTGCCGAACGCGACTCTAAGTATCATAGATCGGACGGGAAGTAAGATCAAAGATGAAATGTTGTGCTAAACGACATAGTTGCGTTCAAGGGCCCTGGAACCACCCTGCAATGGCACCTGGACTCGTAAACAGTGTTGGATCCGGAGTAGAAAAGCCTGGGGAACACGAGGCAGAACATCGAGTAATTGAAGTTCAAAGTGACACAAACGGCCGCCAGGGTCGCGCCGGTCGGGCGGCCCGGTAGCACCGTGGTACGCTAACGCAAAACTGCAAATTGTGATGAAATCAAGGCACTTCGCATACTTGTTGTCTAGACCCATCAGAACATTTTTACCCGAAGCTCTCGAAGTTTCATCCCTTAGGATTGGATTTTAGGGGTGGTTTTTACCCCCCACCCCCTAAAATTCAAATTTCCGTGTCTTGGTTGATGTTTGTGATGTCAGTGTCAATTTCTACTATTTTGGAGTGGCGATTCCAATTGTTGTCATTTGTTTTCCTCAAAAATTATTTCTGACCCATTTTAAACTATTGGATGAGGGATTGTTTTTTAGGTGTACAGAGATTGGTCGAAGTCGTACACCCGTCGGGAGTAATAGGCTGTCGCTCAGCCTAAAAGAAACGAAGTTGGGATCGAAAATGTAAACTTGCCTACGTCTGAGCTCGACCTATCATGTTGTGTGCCGTCTCGAGTGATTGGCACCCCTTGCCCGTGCGTGCGCGCGCTGGAATACATAATAAAGCTGCTGTCATTAATGCCCATTGGCGCACGCAACTCCCCCCCCCCCCCCCCCCCGCTTGCGGCACGCACGATATGCATTCGCCGGCTTGAGCCATCAGGTGAAGAACGTCAGCGTGCGTTGTAAGGCTAGTTTATCCGTCAGCTTCCTTGTTAGGGTCTTCCTTACACAGCCATTCTCCCTTGAAAAGGCTATGGAAACGACCTGATGTCTGACTAGTCTGTTTAACACAAGGAGATGAGTTAGCGACTTGGGCTGTTTTCACTGGCACTCATTGACGGCGAAACGATCGGTGCAAATCCTCCAAAATTCTGGCAACCACCACTAATAAAGGGGATCAAAGAGGGTCCAAAGTAAAAAGCGGCACGTCCAAAAAAAATGACATTCTTTATGGTCCAAGGCGCATTTCTGGAAAGTAAATCTAAACTAGATTTGAACTAAAATTTCATCAATTTGGCTTTGTCTTGTACTTGGTTAGGCTCTATTATTAGAGTTTCTCTAACAATGACCCAAAATGAAATACATCTTTTTGATTCCCTTTTCATGGTTTCATAAGGAGTAACTTCAGAAAGCAGAATGCACATAGAAGAAAACTTTCGTCCGTTAAAATTTTTCTCACCATTTCGGCACATTCTGAATCAAAATCCTTCGGAAGATTTTCTCTTAACTAAACCGTATCGGAGCTAGGGATCTATTTGATTAACAAAATAGTGTCAAGCCAGCAGTGGATCATGTACACTTACGTGTTTGTGTCGACTGCTGCGTTTGCAGTGTGGGGTTGCTAGACTGTCCGTAAAGGCGTGCGAGGAAGAAGAGAACCAATCCGGAACAAGGTGCTGCCGTAACGCCTTGTGCTTTGAATCTGTTTTGGCTCTTTTTTTCTCCCCCATTTGCCTTGAACACAGATGTAGACTGAAATGGTCTATTACAAAGCATTGCTTTGTAGGCAACGATGTTTTCTATTTTCTTTGTAGGTTACAAGGCGAGGTTTTGAAACTTTTTACGAAGTGTAGAATCGACCAGCAGTCGCTGCAATATTACATCGACTCCGGGCGTGGAGTATTCCTTCCTGAGACGAGACCGGGATGTGCCATGGCTCTCAGTCGATATCTTCTCCGTTTCGCTTGGCTGCTGCAAGATGATGGCGGAGGTCTACAAAAGGCTGTACAGGGATTTTTTTGCAGTAATGTAAGTACTTAACAAAGTAAAAAAATATATATGTATAACTGGCGACGAGAATTTAACAGGAGTACAAAAGTGTAATTTAACTTTTAAATATATCTTTCAGATCTCGCTGAGTATGTTGGTCGTAAATCTTGGTCAGTGCGCTCTCGCGCTTGTTCAGTCAAAAACAGTAAAGGTATGTATGTGGCTTACGTGTTGGGCTAGGATTTGGTGGTTGGGGTGCAAAGTGGAATGACTGAGCAAATCCGGTTTCGTTCGTTTTCAAAGCAGAAGAGGAAGGGGAGAGGTTTACTCCTCAGCTCAAATGTCAGCAGGTCACATGGGGAGGACATTTATCACGAAACTCGACCACACACTAAACGAGTCTAATGCCGAACGATGTCCGGCGTAACTGTGAATGTTGGTCACTATTTTATTT
>NW_026267364.1:347888-352130 GCF_000697945.3 Frankliniella occidentalis | reverse complement strand
GCCCGCCTACGGCCCGCCTACGGCCCGCCTACGGCCCGCCTACGGCCCGCCTACGGCCCGCCTACGGCCCGCCTACGGCCCGCCTACGGCCCGCCGACGCACAGTGCGGGCGATTGGACAAAATACGGACATAATCACTCTAGCCGGCGCTGCCCAGCCCGTCCTCGACCTGCCGCGAGATTTTCGTTTGGATGGGTTTTGGATCCGTTAATTTCCATTTTGCAAGTATTTTAGATATAATCTATCAGTTTTTCAATAATATGTCGGGGCGGGACGGCGGGCGAGTCGGCGGGCGCCATTTAAAAGTGAATACATCCCTGCAGTTATTTCGATCGTACGGCCGATGTTGCGGGTTGTAGCAGCCGATCAAAAACGGAACATATCCTACGAGATTTACGCTTTCTTCTCATATGCGCCACAAAACGGAAATCGACGGAAATCGTTTTATAACTCAATTGATAGACGGCACTCCCTACGCGGTTCATATAAGTGCAGGTTCTCAGAAAATTCTAATTTTCAATACTTTTATATGTTGTACCAGCATAATCTCATACAAAATAAGAAAGACGACGGTTCCAACTGTGTCGGAGGCAAGGAGTTTCTTCGATTCCGTGTCTGACGTAAAGAATAATCGCTTCGCAAAACAGTGTAGGTTATGAGGCCCCGTGCGCCGTTTTTCTTGGCGGTAGAAGTGTCAACTTTGAGAGCGCTAAAAAATGGTTGTAGGGCACGGAAAAATATGAACTGAACGGTTTATATAGTTTGAACATTGAAGATTACGTAAAGTAAAACACCACGTATGAGATTTCTAAAATGGAATTATGTCCGACTTTTTCGGCCGCACTGTGCTGCGGCGCGCGCCCACGGCCGGGGTGGATTACACTAGTGTACACCCCTAATTCTGCCAATTCAAACTAATTCAGATCAATTCAATTTAATTCAACTCAATTCGGAAATAATTCAACTAATTCAGTTCAATTCAATACAATTTACATTCAATTTAAGACAATTTACATTCAATTCAAGCCAATTTAAGTAATTCGCGTCAATTCAGTACAATAAAATCGAGAATATTCATACCAATCCAAAAACAATTCAACCAATTCAGTCCAATTCAAATTCAATTCAAGCCAATTCAAATTCAACACTTGAAATTTGCACACCCAATTCAGGAGTTATCCACCCCTCGGGTCGTTTTTACACGACAAATGTCGTTCCGTAACAACTTAAGTATTAATATTACGACTCAAGAGCAGGTACCCTAAGCCTTTGTCAGAGAGTTCTGTCTGTAAGAACTCGAGAACGGAAAGCTCTCACATTTTCACGCCGAAATAAAAACAAACAACTGCAAATATTTGACGGGCAATGTTGACTAATCAAAATGATTTGTCATGGTGTGGAACTGGTGTTATAACGTATGCGATTGAATTCTCAGGCAGCTGCTTCAGGATTAAAAGTCGTTGGTACATTTTATTCAAATATGTCAGCAACGATAACTCTTCGACGGCACAACTTCAGGCAGACAGTCCGAAGCATTGCTGCTCTTTCTACGGACATTGAGAGTGGCGTTGGAGGAAAATGTGTGGTAACTACCTAATTCAGCTCAATACTTTTTAACGTATTTCTGCCCCTCCTACTGTTCGTTTACAAAGGCCGCTAGAAACCTGAGAGGAATCTAATGTTGTTGCAAGCGATTCGCTCGGAACTGAAGGACGGGTGATAGGACTAGGCAGGCTATCCCCCCTTATTAACATCTACACTGGAATTTGCTTACCAACAATAGGTTCGTACTGCAATCCAAAACATTCGTAGCTTACGAACGATTATGAAGGGTTGTATTACGAACTAATTTTTCGTAAGCTTACGAACAAAATGTTCGTCATGCAAACCGATTGTTCGTAAGAACCTTCCTAGCCTTTCAAAGAATCGCTCTTACAAACAATTTCTTTGCAACACGTTGGTCAAGCTGCAAAGCTTGGTTACAGCCATGGTACAGCGCTGCGGAGAGGACGGCGCGGCTCGTGCTGGTCGCTGACGGCGTCATGGCCGCGTGGCGCGTGGGAGGCGCGACCTTGTGGTGGCTGCTGCCGGGCCGCGGCTCACTGCAAGTAAAGGCCTGCGCCCAACTTTTAGGGCTCATTTGTGTTAAGCGAACTCCAAAACCCAGGCAGGAATTCGGGGGAAAGTCCACCTCGGAGAGTCCAGTCAACATTCAAGGCAATTCGTTGGAGTTATGGGAAGGTCCAGTTCGCTATGAACACACTCTAAATGTCAAGGACAATTTTTGTAACTGGCACCGGACTTCTGCGTGCATAACTGAATTCAGATACACTATTGTGACTTGCTAGTCACTAAATGCGTGTTGGTAGTTACAATATTGTATCTGAGCTAGTTATGCACACAGAAGTCCGGTGTTAGTTACAAAAATTGTCCTTGGACATTTAGAGTGCACGCAGTCACAATACCGCCTATTTAATTTTTAGCAGATGATACCTTACAAACTTAAACTTACTTACACTTAACATACATATAACTATACATGAGTAATGTAAGGTGTCATTGCTTTTACTCTCGATTAAGAAATATTAAAGAGAACCAGAAGAAAGCTCATATACGTATTGGGCTGGGCCTGCTAGGCGGGGCCGTGAGGTGAGGCGGCGTACGTCGCCAGCCGCCGTCGCCAGCCGCCGTAGCGTCAGCCCGAGCCACTAGCCGAGCCGGGCGGAACCGAGCCGAGCGGAGCCGAGCCGACCGGAGCCCGAGCCCCGAGCCGTCGGCCGCGCTAGTCTACGCTAGTCCTCCCCCTCCCTCGCACCGCTGGAGCCCCCGCACCGCCCCCCCCCTTCCCTACAAGTGTAAATACAGAAATATAATAGACTGGAATAGAATAATTCAAAGCAGAAGGGCGGGCCACTAATAAACTGGAATAGAGTAATTCTTGACAAGGTATCATCTGCTTTCACGATCCGTTTCTGGTCGGAACTTTTTTTAAAAAAGTCACTTTTCTAATCAACTCCACTTATTTTCCAGTCACCAGGCCAGATTTGACTATACATCAGATCACACCCATTACGATACCTGAGAGCGAAAATCGCTCTGTCTACCGAAGCGCTCTGACAACCACTTAGTCTGCCGAGTGGTTTGGACCGCAACCGCTTAGTCCGCCAACCCGCCACAACACAGAGGTGAGCATCGGGCGGTCCGCCTGGACCGGGATGGTCCGGAAAGCGAGAAGTGCGAGTGAGATGGAGCTCTGGCCGGCTCGAGCGTCTCACTTCCACCCGTCGTTTTCGGACCATCCCGGTCCAGGCGGACCGCCCGATGCTCACCTCTGCCACAACAACCGCTCAAATGACTTTTTTGACAAAAAAATTTGGATTGCACCATCGAGAAGAGCATGGTCCAATTAATCGGAATCGGTCAAAAAAGTGTCAAAAAAGTAATTTGAGCGGTTGATGGGGCGGGGCCGGCTGACTCAGCGGTTGTCGTTGCGCTTCGGTAGACTGAGAGGTTTTTGCTCTGAGGTATTGATTACTGAATTGAGGTACATACTGGTGGCGCTGTGGCTGACTTGGGCTGTACGAGAAACTTTGGGTTATGTGGCCTGGTCAAGAGGACTTTCTCTTTCTTATACCAATGTGGGCTTATTATTTTTTAAGACGGCCTAATGTACGTGGTCAGCCGGAAAACTATAGCTATAAGAACGCCAGACCACGTATCGCGTAACAGGCTTCGCCATATCTCACGAAACACTTTTACGCTGCGACCCGCCTGGCGCACATATAGCTAGGTCTGCGGCGCTGACACCCGAGACGAGTTAAGGAGAGGGTATAGGGAAACAGGGCCTTCCGGGCCCAAAATTTGTTATACTCGAAACATTTGTCGGGGTCTTATTACTCTAAAATTAGGGACATGGAACTTCTCTAGTACGGTAACAGTTTTCATTAAAAATTCGATTTTGACAGATTGTTATGTAAAAATCCACGGTTTAGTGATACTATATAATCTAGGGATCCTTAAGCCCAAAAGAGGCCGTCGTTCGACCCGTAATGTGTGGTTAGGTATTACTCTCTTTACAATTCTGTCACATGAAGCCTTTTTTACGATTTAATAGACCATTTTGTCTTTTTCACGTTGTTTTCGCCAAGAAATGCCCCATATCGCCGGATCGGTACAAGATAGAGCAAACCGGACAAAATTTTCGCCCATAGATTTCTACATTCACGAGTTACGTCTGAGGAG
>NW_026267364.1:346565-347838 GCF_000697945.3 Frankliniella occidentalis | reverse complement strand
GAAACAATCACACAAAATCTGAAACAATCACACACAATCACGAAACAATACAACACAATCAGGTTATAATCTGACACAATGTTGCAAAATATGTCACAATATTGATCCAACCATCAAAAACAATCAGAGACAACCACACACAATCAGAGACAATCACACACAATTAGAAACAATCACACGCAATTAGAAACAATTACACACAATCAGAAACAATCACACAAAATCTGAAACAATCACACACAATCAACACAATCAAACACAATCGGAAGCAATCTCACACAATCACACACAATCATGACACAATTTTTAAAATTATGCCCCAGTTTTGACCCAACAATTTGAAAAAATCAGACACAATCGTCGACACAATCATAAACAATCACACACAATCTGAAACAGTGATTGTCTAGACACAATCATGTGTATACACTTTTTTGACCACACTCTAAAAAATAATACAGAATTCTGTATCAAATTTGATACAGAATTCTGTATCAGGCTCTTGTGATATGGAAACATGTAACATGGGTACAAAATTCTGTAATCTGATCAAAATGTTACAAAATACCGTAAATGTTACTAATTTCTGTAACAGATACAAGATCAAGTAACGGTGGATACAATTTTCTGTAACCCTGGATACAGAATTATGGAACTTCGTAGGCACGGTCTCCGGGAGCCCCTGTGGCATTACCCCGGGTTCCAGCGAACCTCTCCTCAGGTAGCCTGGGTGGCCGCGCGGGTAAAGGCGCGACTTCCTAATCCAAGGGTCTGGGGTTCAACTCCCCGTGCGGCAAGGTACATTACGTAAAATAAATCGAAGGAGTTAAGTCCCCTAGAAAAAAAGAAGAGGGGGAAAGGGAGGAAGAGTAACAAAATGAAGAATTACAATTTTAAAATCCCAAAGATGTTCTGTATCAGGTGATACAGATTTTCGTATCCAGGTTACAGATTAAAATCTGTATCAAAAATGATACAAATTTCTGTAACATGTGATATGTTAATTACTGCGTAACAATGTTACAGAATTTTGTATTGATTTTTTTTAGAGTGCAGTTGCACACCCCTCGGGCCGAAGAACCGAGAATAGTGGCACCTTACGCGCACTGCAACACGGAAAAAATATGTAAGCTGTGATAGCTAATGTGTTAGCTGCCAGCGTGAAAAGCAATGCGTTAGCTGTGAGAGCTAATCTCTGTCTGTGAGAGCCAAGCGATGTTTACTATAGCAGATAATCACGTCAGCTGTAAAAACTAATGCGGGAGAAAGTTTT
>NW_026267364.1:336377-339590 GCF_000697945.3 Frankliniella occidentalis | reverse complement strand
GTAGAACATAATCAAATGATGTAACGGGCCTTCGGCCCGCAAAGCCCGTCGTCCTTAAAATTTGCTCCGTAGACACGAGAAAGGGATGTAACGGTGAAACACCGCGACTACAACCCACCCTTCTGCTTAGAAAACGTTTTTTGGGCTAGGGGAGGGAGTTTCTTACCTCTTTCTCGGTTCTGGGCCTTCTTTTACATTTAATTGTTCACTACAGCAATTTTTTACTTATTTTCGTCAAACAAGACCCTCTAGCGCCTAAACGGTTAGAGATAGAGCCAAACGGACGAAATTTTCGCCCAGAGAGCTCTACTTTTGCTAGTTACCCCTTAGGAGACCATCTAATATTTTCTAAAATTAATTTATTTTTGGGCCACTTTCGTGATAGAAACTCCCTGTAGCGCCTAAACGGTGAGAGATAGAGCAAAACGGACAAAATTTTCGCCCAACGGGCTCTACTTGGACGAGTTACCCTTAAGAGCTCATATAAAAAATATTTTTCTGACTTCTTTTACCTACCTCCTTTTCTTTGATACTCCCTTTCAGCCCCTTAGGGTTGGTTGCCAGGATTTGCCGTAGGCATTTCGTTTTCTAGGAGTGAACCTTAAGATACCCTGAAAATTTGAAGTCTCTAGCACATCTCCTTCTAGTGGAACAGACAGACAGACAGACAGACACACACACAGACACGAGGTCGTTTGCATAAGCCCGCTGGATAGCTTTTTCAAAGCAGAAGGGCGGGCTAAAAACATCATTTTGGGGACCTGTGGTTTTTGATTTTTTTAAATTCCAACTTTTGAGCTAGAATGCTCTTCTACGAACTTGATCTGCCTTTTTATGACACAAAACGACCCTGAAAATCCCAGGTCGCTAACTCAATTCGTTCTCGAGTTATCGTGCGCACAGGCAAACACACAGACACACACACAGACAGACGCGAAACTTTTTGATCGTTACTGGAGTAATAGGCTTCGCTATCGCTCAGCCAAAAATTGCAGTGCCCAGGACTAAAAAATTTTCTCAGTGTGGACAGACAGACAAACAGACAGACACACAAACAGAATGAAACTTTTCCGGTCAGTGGAGTAATGGGCTTCGCTAATCGCTCAGCCAATGATGATCAGCCAGCTTTGAAGTGCACTTTGAGGCACTAGTAGTAGCTCTGACTGTGCAGGGAAGCCGCCTGAGCGCGTTGCCCGGGCTCCTGCTCTCCGTCGTGTGTGTCGTCATGTCGGCGCCGCCGCACGTCTTCCTGCACGCGCTGGTGTGCTGCGTGGTGGCGGCCCTGATCGCCATGCACCGGGAGCTTGCACACCGCCTCGAGCAGGCAGACGACGCGCAGGCCATTCTGACTGTCGTGAAGCAGCACCAACGGCTGCACCAGCTCACCCATGGACTTTGTGACGGCATTGCTGACATCCTGATGCACTTCCTCTTCAGCTCCTTCTGCAATGCGATTGCGTGTACTCTGCAGGTACGCACCGCAAGCCAGGTTATAAAGGCGAGGGATGAGTCACTAACGCATGAGCACAGGGAGACTACGACAGGCAGAGTGAGTGCTGCGGACAGATGACAAGGAGAACACTCATGGGTGATTATGACACAAGCTGTATGTACGCCAGACCACGTCTCGCGTAACAGGCTTCGCGATATCCCTTGAAACACTGCTACGCTGCGACGCGCCTGGCGCACATGTAGCTCGGCATGCGGCGCTGACACCCGAGGCGAGTTAACACCGCCAGAAGTGCAGTATCGATACGATATCGTGACGATATCGCTCCCGTCGTTCTCGTCTCGCGTACACCTTTTGTGAGCTCACGAGCTGTTGCGTATCGAAGCAGCCTACGCTAGCGACAGGTATGCGACAGAAGGAAGGCGACCCGGCAGCCGGAGCCGGAAGTGTACTTGCTTTAACTGCACAGTTAGTTGAGGCTGAGAGCAAGAAAAGAGCGAAAAGTTTGCCGGCACTGTCAAAAGAAGAAAATATGGGCGGAAAACCCGTAAGTACTTTGGAACTACTTTGAATGGGCGAAAACCCCGGACTTTAGGCGTAGGATTTGTTTTGTTTGGAAATCAGCTGTTGAGTTTCCATAACAGGTTAAATGAGCTTCTTTCTGGAGAGGTTAAGGTGTACAATTTTCTGTATTGAGTTCTAAACCTCAATCCTACATTCATTTCTCAAGCCTTATTGGAGAAATTTCTGACACGAGGGTAGCAATGATGACAAGTATTATTTCTTTTGTTCACTTACTGACAAATTTGTGTAAAACTTAAATATTTTAAGACCTTCTGGTTCGATAACGCGGTCATTTTCGCCGTATTTTGTCGAAAAAAGACCTCTAGCGCCCAAACAGTGCAAGATAGGGTCAAACGGACGAAATTTTCGCCCAAAGGGCTCTACTTTCACGAGTTACCCCTGAGGAGACCTTAAAAAAAATTGATTTTCTACTTTTTGAACCAACCCCTATTTCTTTGTTACCCCCTTTCACCCCCTTACGGGTGGTTGCCAGGATTTGCACCAGGCGTTTCGTTGTCCAGGAGTGACCCCTAAGATACCCTGAAATTTGCAGACCTCTAGCTCATCTCCTTCCTCTTACACGGACGACGGACAGACAGACAGACACGAGAGCGGTTGCATAAGCCCGCTTTAATGCTTTTTTAAAAGCAGAAGGGCGGGCTAAAAACGGGTAAAGGTGCACATCTTTCTACCTTTCACATATTGGTCGGCGTGGTCAATTTATGAGCTTATTTATGGCGCCTGACGCCACACCACACAGGGTTGGACACATTTAGAGTCTACTTAGCAGTTTAAATTCTGATAATCGAATTTCAAGTCAGGGGAGGCAGTAAAATTCAAAACTCGACATCAAAACATCTAGGAGTAAATCCCCAAAGCCGTATGGGCTAGCCCCGGCACCGGGCTGACACCTGGCTGACCCTCTAGGAATGGCCCAGCGAAGGGCGGCGCGCGGCTCTGGGATGACCCGGGGTTGGTGGGGCACACCTCCCAACAAGTCTCCGTGGTCTAGTGGTCAGCGTGACGTGATCGCAAGCCAGAAGTCCGAGGTTCATCTCTCCATCCGGTAAGGTATTCCATAATTGTATCAAAGCTCACTTAAACTAGGTAGATGTACGCCAGACCACGTCTCGCGTAACAGGCTTCGCGATATCTCACGAAACACTGTTACGCTGCGACGCGCCTGGCATACATCTACC
>NW_026267364.1:328170-330727 GCF_000697945.3 Frankliniella occidentalis | reverse complement strand
GACAGACAGACAGACAGACAGACACAGAGGCGATGGCATAAGCCCGCTTATATAGCTTTTAAGCAAAAGAGCGGGCTAAAAAGCGGCTCCAGAGTGTCTCTAGAATGTCTCAGAAATAGACAACAAACAGACAGTGCACAGGCAAAGCGAAGACTCGCTACAGACACGTCCAATACGTGCTAGAGACATCGAGGATGTCTAGAAAGTGTCTAATTAAGAGTCGGATTTAGACATCCAGAAGCCGATGCGAAGCCAGCCAGGGGCCACACCCGAGACGGTAGGGAGCTACTGCCAAGGCAACCGGGAGACACCCAGGAGGGACCCAGCAGACGCCCAAGAGACACTGCGGACCCGTCCCGGAGCCACCGTAGAGAAATCGCGAAGACACTTCGGATTCCACGAAAAAAAAAAAATTGTACCCATGTAATGGAAGTTTAAAAATTCAGATTCCCGCCGTGACTTGCGACTGGCCTCGGTAAACGGACCTCTGAGGCGATGTTTCGGTTAACCGGACCCGGTGGGAGTCGAACCACCGACTGTGCGTTCCGCGCTCCGGTACGGTATCCACTTGGCCAGAGCGATCCGTTGATAGACTTCACAATATACACGAACGACAACTCAGCCGCGACGATGCACTCGATTCTCAGAGGTAGCGATTGCAGGCAGAAGCAGCGCGCTCGAGCGTCCCCCCACCAGGCGCCTCTGTGGCGCAGTGGTCTCCGTGCCTGGCGGCTGGATAGTAAGCGGAGGTTCGATCCCGGTCGGCGCCCAACCAGTTTTTCCTGCACGGCGTCTTCTGACACCGTTCAAACTTAACATAAAGCGAGGAAATGGACTGTAGATACATAAGAGGCTACGGAAAAGGGAGACCACACTTATTTCATTTTATCCGTTGATGAGACTCAATCTGTTCCCAACGGATCGCTCTGGCCAAGTGGATACCGTACCGGAGCGCGGAACGCACAGTCGGTGGTTCGACTCCCACATTACCCTATTCAAATCAATCCTAACTGCACTAGAAATTAGAAACAAGACACAATAAGCGTAAATGTCGCACATTGTTCAGCTTGCTGTCGTTCTCGACTAGAACAGCGGAGGAAAATTTGGAACTCATCGTCCGGCAGCTTAATTTTTGGTCTTGAATTTTTGTCTCAAACGTTTTACTGTTAAGTGAAAAGGTAAGCCGCAGGGATCGACAGAAAGAATTATAGAAGTGCGAACCATTGTTGGCTCAGCAGTATTTTACCGATTATCGTGATGGTTTTGATGTTAAATTTAATATTTCTCAAAATTGGCCAGAAAGATTAGGCTATAGTCAAATAAAATCAATTTTTGGATTGATTTTTTGTTAAAATTTTATCAAAATCTGTATTTGTCGATTCCGCGGTGTTCGCGTCGGTCGTAGTTGGCAGGCCAAACGGTGTTCGATAGAGGACATTGTAGGCTATGAATGCGCGCAAAAAAATCGACACTTTTCGAATCCCCGCCTGTAAAACGCGAGAAGCGTGGTGCGCGGTACTTACGCCCCTGCAGTGGTTCCAGTGACCGCGGGGTTGGATTGGCCTGTGCACACATGAAGTAGAGGTCATAGGGTACCCCTTCGACCCCGAGTTGGCTCCGCTGACACCAGGGTGCGCGCGCAGTGGGGCGTCAAAGATGGCGGCTCGCATTCGGGCCGTTCGGCGGTAAAACCTAAAATCACTGTGCAACAGCACTAAACGTTGTCGGTGCGCGCTCGGCCCGGGCTCGTTGGTAACTGCCAGGTCCAAACTATCATTGAAAGGCCGCACCTCGGCGATTCCTGACTTCGGACCCCAAAATGAAACGGGCTAGGCTGCAGCCACAAATTATGTAAGAAAAAATTCTAACTCGATTCTAACGCTGACGCGTTAATCGGCCCCTGAAGTTTTAACGAACAATCGTATGCACACGAAGAAATAATCATTAAGTTATTCTCTTTAATAGATTGAGTGTTAAAAATTAGAAGAGGGGGAAGTCTTCAATACTTGGTGGTTAGTGTTGTGGCTCCTCGGTTTGAAGTCATCACAATAACAAAACCAACAGCGAGGCAAGCGCCTTATAGAAACTGTTCCGTGGGTATTCCCCGGCAATGCCAACTTTTACTTATAGTGACAATTATCCTAGGTTGGGTTAGGTGTTTTCAATATATTAATATGAATAATATAATATGAATATGAATTCACCTCTAAAGCCGAAACAGTAGAAGATACGGCAAATCCGTGGGTAGTTTCTAAGTCAGAATGTGTTGTTTAGGGGGGTGACTTCCTGTGACATTTTACAATTGGACGCCTCCTTGTACGTTTTTATGTGCAACGTGGTATTTTTCTCCGTATTTTCGTCGAAAAAAGCACTCTAGCGCCCAAACGGTGCAAAATAGAGTCAAACGGACAAAATCTTAGCAAGTAAGATTTTACTTTCAAGAGTTACCCTTAAAAAGACCATAAAAAATCCTACTTTTTGGACCAACCCCTATTTCTTTGTTACCCCCCATCAACCCCTTAGGGGTGGTTGCTAGGATTTGCACCAGGCGTTTCGT
>NW_026267364.1:324651-327933 GCF_000697945.3 Frankliniella occidentalis | reverse complement strand
GCCCATTACTCCACTGACCGAAAAAGTTTCATTCTGTTTGTGGGTTTGTTTGTTTGTTTGTCTGTCCGCACGATAACTCGAGAATGGATTAAGATAGCGATCTGGGAATTTCAGAGTCATTTTGTATCATAAAAAGACAGATCGAGTTCGAAGATGAGCATTCTAGCTCAAAAATTTGCTTTTTAAAAAATCAAAAACTACAGGTCGCAAAATGAATTTTTATCAAAATATTTTTTTATGGGTTCCTATGGGGTAACTCGTCAAAGTAGAGCTCTACGGGCGTAAATTGTGTCCGTTTGGCTCTATCTCGTACCGTTTAGGTGCTAGGGGGCATTTCTTGACAAAAATGAGGTGAAAATGATCAAATGGTCGATTAAATCGTTAGAAAGACTTCATTTCGAAAAAATGTCTATGCACTCCTATTACCCCGTCTCGGGTGTCAGCGCCGCAGGCCTAGCTATATGTGCGCCAGGCGCGTCGCAGCGTAACAGTGTTTCGTGAGATATCGCGAAGCCTGTTACGCGAGACGTGGTCTGGCGTACGTATAGCTAGTAATTTAAGTTGTAAATTTACGACAGCACATTTTTTACTCGCCAAGGGATTTGAAGTCGATACATACTGCATGTGTTTTTACGATTTCAAATTGTAATTTTACGACTTGCGTCAAGGAAAATTTTCCTGTAAACCTACCTACTTTTTTCACAGTGTTATTAAAAGCAGAAGGGCGGGCTAAAAATTAGGAGTTGACAGGAAACTAAACACGATTTGTTTATTCAGATTTTGGCGTCGGAGAGTGACAGCTACACAGCGGTTGGGTTCACCCTGCTCATCGTTACGTTTCTACCGCTGGCATCATTGAGCCAAGAACTGTCGGACACCTGTCTGTACCTTCGAGGCAAGCACATAGCTATAAGTTTACACCATAAAATTCTATAAGCTGAAAATGAAATCATAAAGGGCCGCGCAAAATACTGACAAGGGAAGGTTTTATGGTGACACAGTCCTATTTCAATGGCGCTTCAAAGTGTTGTTGTTTTCATCCCTAGATAAGGTTTTGAATTGGTTTTAGCTGCCCGAAGGGGGTTTGAAGGTCATTTTACGAGACTTAAATTGAAAATTCGCCAAATTTATAGCCTGATAATCAACTTTACATGCACATATCTCAAGAACCGTTTGAGCTACAACGCCCAGATTTTGGGGGAAATCATAATTTAACACGTTCTTCACTTGTAGAACATTTGAACAAAAGCGATTAGGGTCGCAAAAACGGGTCCAGAGAAGAGGTTGCGACCACCCCCATTGATGTGGTTCAAATATTTTTCATGGAAAGTACTAACTGAAAGATAATTACCTGCAAAATCTGGGCGCTGTCGCTCAAACGGTTCCGGAGATATGGGCATGCTAAGATGGCAAAAAGGGGATGAATTTGGGAAATGTTTGATGAAATTCGCGTGAAATGACCTCCAAACGCCCTAGGCGCAGCTAAAACCAGTGCCAAATCTTATCTAGGGGTGCAAACAACTACTCTTTAAAGCGCCTTTGAAATCTGAGTGGGTCACCGGAAAACTTTCCCTTGTAAGGCGTGTTTGGGTCGTATTCTCGTCATTTTCTACTATTCTGATAACGGCCAGCATAGTACGGAAATACGACGAAGTATCCTCCGACATCGCATCCGGGCCTTACCGTGGTCGTTTTACTGGTCAAATTCACGACGAGAATGCGACGGAAACGGCGACCCATTCAGTGCCGGCACCGCTTCATCCTCACCGTTCATTCGCCGCATTCTGGGAGCGGAAGGGGAAAGAAACACCGGGAGAGTTGTGGGCTACTGAGCACAAACTAACTGTTCCTGACCAGTCAATTTGACCAGTACAACGACCCATCGTACTTGTCGTAAGTATGAAAAGTTGCCGTTTCTTCACAAACCCAAAGTTTACGGAACTTTTATTGTTTGATTTGTTTAAAGAGGAACCTATTTACATATAACCTACCCAGTTTTCATAAACTGAATCATCGTTTCAATTCTAAAATATCACTAGCTATATGTGCGCCAGACCACGTCTCGCGTAACAGGCTTCGCGATATCTCACGAAACACTGTTACGCTGCGACGCGCCTGGCGCACATATAGCTAGGCCTGCGGCGCTGACACCCGAGACGAGTTAAGGACAGGGTGTAGGGGGACAGGGCCTTCCAGGCCCTAAATTTGACAAACTCGAACCATGTCGATGTCTTATTACTCTAAAATTAGGAACATGAAACTTCTGCTGTTTGGTAACGGTTGTCATTAAAAGTTCGAATTTCGACACATTGTTATGTAAAAATCAACGTTTTAGTGATACTAGATAATCTAGGGACCCTTAAGCCCAAGCGAGGGTGTGGTGCGACCCGCAATGTGTGGTTAAAGTATTACTCCCTTTATAATTCTGTGACATGAAGCCTTTTTTACGATATAACAGACCATTTTGTCTTTTTCACGTTATTTTCGCCAAGAAATGCCCAATAGCGCGGAAACGGTAAAAGATAGAGCAAAACAGACGAAATTTTCGTCCGTAGGGATCTGCTTGTACGAGTTACCCCTAAGGAGCCCATAAAAAAATATTTGAAAAAAAGAAATATTTTTCAACCTGCGGTTTTTGATTTTTTCAAAAGTCAATTTTTGAGCTAGAATGCTCATCTTCGAACTCGATCTGTCTTTTTATGATACAAAACGACCCTGAAATTTCCAGATCGCTCTCTCAATTCTTTCTCGAGTTATCGTGCGGACAGACAGACAAACAGACAAACAGACAGACAAACAAACAAACAGAATAAAACTTTTCCGGTCAGTGGAGTTTTGGGCTTCGCTAATCGCTCAGCCAACCAGAACCGATATTTTTCAAACTAGGGGCTCAACTGTGATGGGGCCTAAGTAGTCCACTTAAGTAAATCTTAAGCAATTGAGAGCACTTTTGAGAGAGCTTCCTGCAAGGGATCGTACCCATACTACGTGACATTTAGGACAGGGGGGGTACAAATATTATGGGGTCCCAAAAGGATCAGGAAGATCATTAGAGTCCATAGAGACCCTATATTATTTTTACCCCGGGGTACAAATAATATGGGGTCTCTATGGACTCCAATGATGTTCCTGATCCTTTTGAGACCCCATAAAATTTGTACCATCCCCCCTAAATGTCACGTAGTATGGGTACAAATATTATGGGGTCCCAAAAGGATCAGGAAGATCATTGGAGTCCATAGAGACCCTATATTATTTTTACCCCGGGGTACAAAGAATATG